>NC_056749.1:675458550-675648550 GCF_019279795.1 Protopterus annectens | reverse complement strand
TGCTGTGGTTTTGGCTTTTGAAAGGGCTGTTTTCACCCGTGCGTCTGTGATTTCTGGGACACTACACTTTTCTGGTATTGTTGTGGGCACTTTTGGGGGTGAAGTTTGCACTGAATCTATCTGCCAGGATGTTGGCAATATCAGTAGGTTCAGTATATTTGTGCTATTTTGCACTAGCTCAGAGCATATCTGCAAGTTGCCACTTAGATTTTTCACATAGCTAAAGAAGGCTTTGTGGTTATCTTTCGAATCCTTGGCTATTTTTCTTTCGACGTTAGCCTTGGATGATTTTATGAGGGACCCTAGTTTCTTACTGATACTGATCAGGGATGTCTTTCCTTCTTGGGATTTGCTTTTTTTCTGAACTAGTTTCCTCCTTCTATTGTATAGCCTGTTTATGGCAGTGGTCCACCAGACTGTTTTCCTGCTCTTAGGGAGTGAGTCTTGGTTTTGATAGGGATGGCACGATCCATGCATCCTTGTAGGTGCTCAAAGAGTGCATTTGTAAAGGTTCCTGCATCTTGAACACTGTTATCCTTTAGTGTGGGGGCTGTGAAACTTACTACCTCTGTCTTAAGTAAGGTGAAGTTTGCTTATAGAAAAGTTTTTCACTGTGGTTTCCTTGGTTGGGGGTGGTGGTGTGGTGTGGACATCCAGAGTGATTAGTTTATGGTCTGATCTAACCAGTGGTGGATTGACCTCGATGCAAGAACACCTGTGGCCCATGTTGGTGATGACCAGGTCATAGTGAGTGCAGTATATCATTTGATAGACTGGCATCCTGTAGTGTGAGAATATGTAATATGTTGGGGTGCCCTGCATAATAGTTACATCACATGATATGCAGTATACGGATGTCAAGAAAGGTCAAATTCACTTAAGGAAATGTGTTTGTGACATTCTGACCTTTTCAACATTCTGTTTCGAACATGTGCATCGATATTTCAGGTAGGAATTCATTTTTAACATTGACTATTTGATAACAAACCAGATATATATATATATATATATATATATATATATAAATATACACACACACACACACACACACACGCATACCACTACATTATGTTGTAGTACAATATATTTTATAGTAGTACTGCTCTCTAGTTTTTAAAGAAATTGCCACATGACATTGACATTTTCAGGTTATTCTTCACCTGTTCTATACCTTTTCTGTTTTCTCTGTCCTGGACTACATCTGAAATAGTTGTAATGGATCACTACATTACTCTAGTTAAGAAAATTAAATAAAAATATATAAAATAAATAAAAGTCCTGGAGAGCACCCGGTGTTATGCCTAGTTTATAGGAGATGACAGAATAGTTATATCCAATTATAAATTGATCAGCACAGCTACTTTAGTGAAAAGATGTTGGGGTTGCATATTTTACAAATAACTGCAATTATTTGTGCAATAAATGTAAATGAAACCTTTCAATGGTTATTTAAAATATGATCTTGTACACTGGAGACCTTCTCTGGAAAAGGGGTTACTACTAAATCTGGTATATGAATCAAGATAAATATGACTGCTTATGCTATTAAGGCAAGTTTTATTACACCCCTTTTTTAATTTCTCCAAGACTTTTGGGTTTCCAATACCATGATGGGAATGGACCACATTCCTGATCAAAGTATGATTAAAGTTCATGAAATTAGTATTGTTTCAGTCTTTGATGTTAGTCAAAAGTGCTCTTTGCAGCACTGAACTGACTCCTTCTGCTATTCGTAGAGTTACATGTATCAGTAACATTTCTACATTACACCTATGTATAGTAAAAGAAAAACTGATAGATTGACCAAAACTAAAGCTAACTGATGTGTTAAGTAGTACACATCAGATCTTTATTTACTCCAAAATGCTGCTTGCGTAATACTGCCATATTTAGTAATATGGTGGAGTTGAAAAATACTGGGAAAATGTATAATACTTCTTATCAGCTTTTAAAAACAATCTTTTTCAAACTACTTTTTCTGCAGATTTATTCATAACCTAGATATTAGTATAAATGTCAGGACAATAGGACAGCACACATGCCAGTAACAGTTACTTGCATAGCACAGGTGTTTCAAAGAGTATACCTCAAGATCTAGTCCTATGGTCTGAAGTACCTTAACTGTTATATTTCATATATTAAATAGGTTCATAGGTAGGTACTAAGCTATCTACCCGAGGGCATTTATAAGCCTAGCCAGAGTGTGCCAGCCCATTGATTAATTAACTGAGCCTCTGTCAAGAAGAGCCAATGAAGTGATCCCACGGGTGTATTTTCTGTTACCCATCCACTCGTCAAGGTTTCTCTTGTAGAGTGTTAGTGAGGGGCTCTGCCTAATGTAGTTAGGAATTTTGTTCAACGCATGAGGAGTCTCTGTGACAGGAATCTATCCCTCCAGCATGTTCTATTTATTGTTGTGGCGAGGTTTAGCTCACTAGAGCGAGTGGCTCGCAATGACTTGGATTTCTTTAGGTGGTGCATGTCCATCAATTCTGAGTTGGACAGGCTTTGTAAGTCAGGCAGAGATCACCTCTGAGTAAGTGAAATGCCACTGAGTACAGCCAGAGTTTTTCCAGTTGGGCTGCATAGAACATATGTTTGAGGCCAGTAATCCTCTTGGTGAGGTACTTTTGTGGTCTTTCCAGCTGCTGGAAGTGTCTTGTGAGGTACATCCCAAATGGGGCATTGTACTCTATGATGGGTCTGATGAGTGATGAGTAGATGGGCACTACAACCTCTATATTTCTAGATGAGAACCCTTTAGTAATTAGATGGGCTACATAGAAGGATTTCCTAACTACTTTGGCAATATGATTGTCAAAGGAGAGATTACTATCTACCTGGGTCCCCAGATCTCTTATTACCTCTTCTGTATTAAGAGGGCTGCCACCTATGTGGTAATTCATGGGTGTTTTGTTTTTCCCAAATGGGATGACTATGCATTTTTTGGCATTTAGCTTGGGACCATGACTTTGACACCAGGTGTCTATCTCAGTAAGGCCCTTTTGGAGAATGTCCGTGTCAGCCAGAGAGTCAGTTATGGCTCCCAGTTTGCAGTCATCAGCGAACTTGGTTAGCCATAGTCCTCCTGTGTTTGCCTGTACTTCATGCCGAACAGTAGGGGTCCCAGGACCGAGCCTTTTGGGACACCACTTGTGACTGGTTTAGAGTCGGACCTGGAGCCTGCTATTCTTACCGTGTGAGTTCCGTCTGTAAGCCAGTTGGCAAACCATCTCGTTACGTAGGGGTTTATGTTCATGCTGGTGAGTTTTTCTATAATTCCTGAGTGGGGAATGGTGTCAAAAGCCTTGGCAAGGTCAAGGTAGGCTGTGTGAACCACCTTCCCCTCATCTATGGCCTTGGTGACTGTCTCAAAGAAGTCAACCAGGTTTAGTAGGTATGATCTGCCCTTAAAGCCGTACTGGGTCGGGTCAAGTGTTTGGAGGTTCTCAATATCTTTGTTAATGAGTTCCATGATGATGCGCTCCACAGCCTTGCAGACCAGGCTAGTCAGGCTTATGGGGCGATAGTCACCAAGGTCAGTTGTGGCCCCTCCTTTGTGGAGTGGAATAACTTGCTGTGCAACATTCTATGGGCACATAGCCTGTGGAGAGGCTGAGGGTGAACAGTGTGTTTAGGTGGAGGGTTAGTTCGTTCTGTAGTTCATGCAAGACGCAGACTGGGACACCATCTGACCCCATTGATGCTGTGCTTTTGGCTTTTGAAAGGGCTGTTTTCACCCGTGCATCTGTGATTTCTGGGACACTACACTTTTCTGGTATTGTTGTGAGCACTTTTGGGGGTGAAGTTTGCACTGAATCTATCTGCCAGGATGTTGGCAATATCAGTAGGTTCAGTATATTTTGTGCTATTTTGCACTAGCTCACAGCATATCTGCAAGTTGCCACTTAGATTTTTCACATAGCTAAAGAAGGCTTTGTGGTTATCTTTCGAATCCTTGGCTATTTTTCTTTCGACGTTAGCCTTGGATGATTTTATGAGGGACCCTAGTTTCTTACTGATACTGATCAGGGATGTCTTTCCTTCTTGGGATTTGCTTTTTTTCTGAACTAGTTTCCTCCTTCTATTGTATAGCCTGTTTATGGCAGTGGTCCACCAGACTGTTTTCCTGCTCTTAGGGAGTGAGTCTTGTTTTTTCTAGGGATGGCACGATCCATGCATCCTTGTAGGTGCTCATAGAGTGCATTTGTAAAGGTTCCTGCATCTTGAACACTGTTATCCTTTAGCATGGGGGCTGTGAAACTTACCACCTCTGTCTTAAGTAAGGTGAAGTTTGCTTATAGAAAAGTTTTTCACTGTGGTTTCCTTGGTTGGGGGTGGTGGTGTGGTGTGGACATCCAGAGTGATTAGTTTATGGTCTGATCTAACCAGTGGTGGATTGACCTCCGGTACGGAACACCTGTGGCCCATGTTGGTGATGACCAGGTCATAGTGAGTGCAGTATATCATTTGATAGACTGGCATCCTATTCAGGATTTACTTCCTCTACCTTATGTCCACCAAGTGTCAGATTACATGACTCTGAACTGAACAAAATGAGTAACACAGAATAAACTTTTCTCTTACAGTTCAAACTGTAAAGTAGATGTCTGAATTAACATTCATTATAAAATACTTTTCTGAAATACAGAACTGTAGTTTGCTAACATACACCATGTGAGTGTGCCCTTAAATCCTTATACTGATATTCTTATCCGTGACCTAAATCATACTAGGTAAAGATGGCATTCCTTCTTTGATCAGATCTACATTCCAAAAGTCACAGCAGATCATATATAACAGATATGGATTCTGTATTTATTTTCAGTAAATATCATGAAAATTACAAAAATAATCAAACAATAAGTAAAAAAAATTAGTTACTTTTCTGTGATAATCTAACTCATTTTGCTCCACTTAAACACAACGTGGGGCTTAGCTACATTACAGAGAGAATCAGGGGGACTTTCTTTATATTATGAATCTCAATTTTTTGCTTTGTAATTTTAGAGAAAGCCCAAAATAATTGGGAGACAAAAAACCTTAAATCAGGGATTTTTTAAATATTTCTCTAACCCACTTTAAAAATATTTAATAGAGCAACAGGTTTTAAAATGTCTGTGCTGTGACAGAAACCTGGTTCAAGGCTCCTGAGAGCACCCCAGCACTAACAGGTTTCACCTCATATCATGCGTTCCGGCCCCAAAATCCGGACAACACCAAGAAAGGAGGGGGGGTGTCCATATTCATAAAGGACACCCACACCTCAAGGTTGGTGGCAACGCATGATGCATCGGAGACCATCCAGGTGCAATTAACCATAGGCAAGACTGCTCTGCAATTTGTAGCATGTTACAGGCCACCCTCTCAAACTCAGGAACCTCACATGGCCTTCCTGAAAACATTGGAGGGATAAATGTATCTCCAAACACCATCATACTAGGTGATTTTAACTACCCTAATATAGACTGGGAACACTACTCAAGCCCGAACACTCTAACCCAAAGATTCCTGGAGTTCATAAACTCAAATGCCATGGAACAACTAGTCACCATCCCCACAAGAGGAGAAAACATACTTGATCTCATCATCACGAACATGGGATCAAAATGTTCAACACCGAAGTATACCCCTCACTGGTGAGATCAGATCATAAACTAATCTCGCTGGAGGTCCTCATCCCGCCCCACCTGAAACAAAAAAGACCACAGTGAAAACTTCTCAAAAGCCGATTTCACACTTCTAAAACTAGTGTGGTCTCCTTTAAGGCCCCTGAGCCAGTGGTAAACATTACTCAAACCGCTGAATCACTTACAAATGCCTTCTACCAGCACCTACAGGACTGCATGGATCAGGCAATCCCAAACAAAACTAAGACTCTCTGTACCAAAGGCAAGCGTCCAGTCTGGTGGACCCCAGCCATAAACAAGCTCTACAACAAAAGGAGGAAGCTACTACAAGATAGAGCAAAATCCTTGAAAGGTAAGACACCTTTGATCATTATAAGTAAAAACTAAGAGCTCTCATAAAATCATCCAAGGCAAATTTTGAGAGAAAAATCGCCAAGGACTCTAAAGAGAATCATAAGGCCTTCTTTAGCTATGTTAGAAACCTAGGAGGAAACTCCCAGATATGCTCAGAATTAGTTCAAAATGATGTGAAAATTACTGAACCTACACACATTGCCAACATACTGGCTGACAGGTTCAGTGCAAACTTCTCCCCTCCCCCAAAGGAGACATATCTATTGGGGAGGATTGTAGCCCCCCAACCATCTCGAACGGCCAGGTGAGGAGTGCCCTCACTAAGGCAAAAACACAGCATCCATGGGACGGATGGTGTCCCCGGCTGTGTGCTTCATGAACTCAATGAGGAAATAAAACAACAGTTAGGGCAACTGTTTAATCTTAGCCTCACCTCAGGATCCAAGGAGTGGCACTGTGGTCCCACTTCATAAGGCGGTGCCTCCACAGACCCTGGAAATTACCCCATTAGCTTGACAAGCCTTATCTGCAAAGCCATGGAGAGGATCATAATGGAACTCATAAATAAAGACATAGGGAACTTGCAGACTTTGGATCCAACTCAGTTTGGCTTTGTCAAAGGCAGATCCTGCCTCTTAAACTTGGTTGACTTTTGAGACAGTCACCAAGGCCATTGATGAGGGAAAGGCAGTCCATACAGCCTACCTCGACCTGGCAAAGGCCTTGACACAATACCCCACTCAGGTATCATCGAAAAACTCATCAGCTTGAATGTAAACCCATACATCACAAGATGGGTTGCAAACTGGCTAAGTGACAGAACCCACAGGGTCAGAGTTGCTGGAGCCATGTCAGACTCAAAGCCTGTCACAAGTGGTGTCCCACAGGGCTCAGTCCTGGGTCCACTCTTGTTCGGCATCTACTTTTCTGAAGTACAAGCAAACACAGGAGGGTTATGGCTGACAAAGTTTGCAGATGACTGCAAACTGGGCCATAGTCAACACATCTGACACAGATATCCTCCAGAAGGGCCTCACAGAAATGGATAACTGGTGCCAGAGCCATGGCCTGAAGTTAAACGCCAAAAATGCATAGTCATACCCTTTGGGAAAAACAAGGCTACCCCTAGCTACCATATAGGTGGCAATCCACTGAGCACAGAAAAAGTCATCAGAGATCTGGGGACCCAGGTTGACAGTAGCCTTTCGTTTGACACTCATGTTGCTAAAGTAGTTAGGAAAACCTTCTATATCACCCACCTGATCATGAAGGGATTCACATCTAGATCAAGGGAGGTCATCGTCCCCTGTACTCATCACTTATTAGACCTATGATTGAGTACAATGCCCGTTCGAATGTATCTGACCAGACACCTGCTGCAGCTTGAAAGGCCCCAAAAGTTCCTCACCAAAAGGATAAAGGGTCTCAAAAATATGTCTTATGCTGCCCGACTGAAAGAACTCCAGCTCTATTCAGTCTCATACCGCTTGCTCAGAGGTGACCTGTGCCTGACATATAAGGCCATGTCAAACCCAGATTTGATGAATATGCTTCACCTCAAAAATCTAGATCCCTCAGAACCACAAGGGCGGAGACTTAAACCTTGACACGGTTATAAATAGAACGTGCTGGAGGGACAGATTCATCACCCAGAGACTCCCTATGCTGTGGAACAAAATCCCGGTACATGTGAGGCAGAGCACCTCTCTGGTCTTGTTCAAGAGGAATCTTGACCAATGGATGGGAGATTGCAGATATACCCCAGGGATTACTTCAGCGTCACTGCTTGACAGAGGCACAGCAAAATGATAGGCATAGTTTTTATTCAAACTAAAGGGGTGGCGAAAGCCACATAACTATGGGCTAGGCTTATAAATGCCCTTGGGCAGATAGCCTAGTATGAACCTATGAACCTATGAACCTATGTATTTTCTGAACAATAAGTATGAAACTCCAATGTCTGTCATTAGTGATTGCATCCTTAGTGATTTGCCAAAAAAATCAAAAAAGTTAATGTAGGACAAGACAAAATATGATGCAAAACCAAGGATGTTCTGCAAAATCAGCATCAGTTGAGAAGTATGCTCTGCATGCTGGAAGGCAGATGGGAGGAACATCTCCATGAAAAAAGTTCCATCCAGTTGCCTGTTATGTCAGTTGGATTCAACCACATGGGCCTGGTGATTTGCCCACTGATTAAGCATTCCATGTCCTCTTCGAGTTTTGAGCAAGTCGCAGGTACCACAGAGGACTCAAGGTCATTAACCATACTAATTCCGACAGAAAAACTGATGTGACACACCAATGGCATAAGCATATGACAGTATGTATTACAATTCAGAAAAAATATGCAGCATTAGGCTGGTTATTAATTCAGAATGTGAGGTCCATTTGTGACGTATGAAGACCACAGCTCTCTATGTGTGTCCATAAATGGAGGTGTGACCAAACAGTGACCAGCAAAACACCCACCAAGGGAAGGATAAGTAACTCAATACTTGTAAATGGGTGCTATAGTAAAGCTCACTGACAGATGACTCTTCCAGCTTCTCATGATAAATGGATGTCAAGACATACACCCAGAGGCACTGGGATGCATGGAGTTATAATTCTCGCCATTGTGCTAAGACATATACACAGAGGCAGTGGGATGCATAGAGTTATAATTGTCACCATTGTGCCAAGACATATACCCAGAGGCACTGGGATGCATGGAGTTATAATTGTCACCATTGTGCCAAGACATATATCCAGAGGCAGTGGGATGCACAGAGTTATAATTGTCACCATTGTGCCAAGACATATACCCAGAGGCAGTGGAATGCACAGAGTTATAATTGTCACCATTGTGCCAAGACATATACCCAGAGGCAGTGGGATGCACAGAGTTATAATTGTCACCATTGTGCCAAGAAATATACCCAGAGGCAGTGGGATGCACAGAGTTATAATTGTCACCATTGTGCCAAGACATATACCCAGAGGCACTGGGATGCATGGAGTTATAATTCTCACCATTGTGTCAAGACATATACCCAGAGGCAGTGAGATGAACAGAGTTATAATTGTCACCATTGTGCCAAGACATATACCCAGAGGCAGTGGGATGCACGGAGTTATAATTGTCACCATTGTGCCAAGACATATACCCAGAGGCAGTGAGATGCACAGAGTTATAATTGCCGCCGTTGTGCCAAGACATATACCCAGAGGCAGTGGGATACACAGAGTTATAATTGTCACCATTGTGCCAAGACATATACCCAGAAGCACTGGGATGCACGGAGTTATAACTGTCACCATTGTGCCAAGACATATACCCAGAGGCACTGGGATGCACGGAGTTACAATTGTCACCATTGTGCCAAGACATATGCCCAGAGGCACTGGGATGCACAGTTATAATTGTTGTGCAGCAGCAACGGTAAATTGAATGCCACATATCCCCAGATGGATTATGGATTGTCCCTTCCTAAGACATAAGATGGACAATCCCTTTTGTTATTGATTTTCCCAAAAGAAGTAGTCTACATCAAAAACATCAAAAGCCTCAGAAAAAGTCACTGTCATGAGGGGAAATTTCGCCTGATGGAGCTACTCAGATCAGGGGGAGAAGCTTAACTGAGCTCCGGAAATGCTGTGTTCAGTTCCTTAGGAAATCCTACCATAATAGAAATATGGAAGCGATGAAGGAAGTTGTTTTGAAATTGAAACAAAGCATTGAAGATAATGTTATTGCAAAGCAGTGAAATGTTAACTGATGAAAGAAGAAAACTCGTGCTTCACTACTAAAAGCTGCTCTGCATTACTGTTTTATTTAATGAGTAGTGATTTAACTACATCATCATGCAGTGATTCCATACACACACAACCTTATAATTGTGACATAATTCAGCTTATTACCTGTAAAGGCCTTAGTATATTGGCATTGCCATGTAAATTACAGGTAATGTTTATCTATAATGATAAGTGTTTGTCCCATAATGCCTTGCTATCTGTATGTAGACAACAAAAATAGCAAATGCTATACTGATTCAGTAACAGATGTGGACTGTAACATGGAAGTGATACAATACCCTTCGTTGGGTAAATGTAGGTTTTACAATATACCTACTTGAGCTTCCAGACTAACATCAGCCCTTCTTCCAAAGTTATTCAGTTATTGAACTTAGGCTTTATGCAGATATCTTGAGCTAAAAGGTTAAGAAGTATGCATACTTCTTAACAGTTGCTTCCCCTGCTTGATCGCTCAATCTCTCTCACACACACACACTTCCACTTTTCATTCATGCTAAGTCCACATATACTCAGACATGAACACATACACAAATTTTTTTATTATTTAGTAATTTAGTTATTTATCCTATTTTAGTTATTTAACCTAGTTCTAGCTCTGGAAGCACTCCCCAATAATGTTTGAAAAAGGTGTGGACTGAAGTCCTGGTAACTAACACCTTGTTTTTGTGGAAAACTAGAAACAGCTTTCTGCAAATATCCTTCTAGTTAAGGTGACAGCAAATAAGAGTACTTTTTTAGATTCGATATTTAAGGGGGGGCTGACATAATTAAAGTCCCATGGAGTATAGAAGCATTCTATGTGATCTCAGATATAAAACTCCCTAAGGAAATGTGTTAACAGGCTGCAGAGATGCAAGAGGGGATTCCAAGGCATGCAGGCTGAAATGGCTGAGAGACATGCCTTCTCACAGGCATATGCCAGGTCTGATTTGAAAAGCTCACTTAAAAGCAGATTCATGGGTACCAGTGCTGTAAGGGATTCATTACTCTGTTTGTGCCACCTGAAAGAAAACATCTTCCATTTGTCCAAGTAAGATCTACTTTGAAGCAATCTTCCTGACTTCCTTAATGATGGTCAGTACATTCTCAGTGAACTCTTACCTAAAGCACACACACACACACACACACACACACACACACACACACACACACACACACACACACACACACACACACACACACACACACACACACACAAACAGATAATTAACCCAAACCATGTGCTGCAGGGTCTTTAAATGGGTCATCCCAATCCCATCCCCAACTCCTGAGTGAAATGGCCCATCCGCAAAGTCAGCATGAAAAGTTTCTCCCTTGACATTTGAATGAAGTAGGAGAATCATTGTTACCTGGCCCCAAAAGGTACCCATAATAACACATTTGGCCCAACTCTCTTAGTTTCTAACCACCTTGGGATGAAGGAGGATTAGAAGGAATGATTACAGAAAGAGACCAGTCCCTGTGAAGGAGAAAGCAAGTGTCTTAGTCTAGTGATGTGACGCAGAATTTCCTCATCTGTCTCACGTCTGGAGAAGCAAACAAATCTATCTTTGGGACACTCCATGTTTGGATTATCAATAAGAAATTATTCCTGTGTAATATCCTCTCATAGGAATCTGCTGCTCATTTGCTTAGTTGGTCCACCATCACGTTTAATTACAATGTGACATTGGCTGCTGTCAGCATCATCTGGGACTAATTAGCTGCCTCCCAGGCAGTCATGGCCTGCTTGCAGAAGGGATAAGAGTGAATGCCCTTTTGTTTGTATTTGTACTTCACTATAGTAGTGTTCTTTGTTGACACTTGCAGGGCCACTTCTTTCCAGATGCATTTGACTGTTTAAATTTTAAGTGTTATTCTAAGCCTCTAAGTTTTCTTTAAGTACTTGGGCTTTAGGACTACCAGTTAGCTCTCCCTGGCCTTTCTCCCACAGATTCTGACAAGTATGGATGGACAATTTCCTATGGTTTCTCCTGCCAGCCTGGTTGATATGGGCATCCTGAGACAGTGCCGCAACTGCCTCATGTACACGGACAACCATCTACTACTATCACCTAGGAACACAATTTGTGAGAGATCCAATTACATAAAAAAGCTAGAGTCTATGCTCTCTCCCTCATAAGCCAGTATATCTGGCACTGAGAAGGATGTCAACACAATCACTACACCTCAAACACCACCCACAACTACACAACACAAACACACATACGCCGAGATTCTCAACAAAAACAAGCCAGAACAAAGAAGACCTCAGAGGCAAACACAAATGTGGACTCCATAACCCTCCAAACCACATACCATGCACAGTCCACACACCAGTGTCTCGCAACTACTAAGGCCTAACCATAAACCCAACATATTAGTCATAGAAGACTTCATTGTGAGACACACAGATGTGCCTCTCACCAGGCTGGATAAGGAGAAAGTCACTGTTAGTTGTTTGTCAGGTGCCAGAATCCACCATATCACACATGCACTCAAGTCTCTCAACAACAGGTACTGTTACGACTATGTCACAGTCCATGCTGGCATGAATGACTTGAAACGTACCTCCCCGGACTATATGAAGAAATTCATGACCGAGCTCAATGAATGTGTGTCCTAGGCAGGTATGTCCCCAGTCTTAAGCAGCATTCTGCCATCACTAAGAATCTAAGAATAATGCCTCAATACAAACAAAAAATGATTGACTTTAACAATTGGCTTAGTTTCTGGTGTCATTCCAGGGGGGATCCAGTACTTGACAGCCTGGGAAGATATGATCGACAGACCATGATGCTTTGCTAGAGATGGCCTACATCTGTCTCACTTGGGCTTCAGGTTTCTGACAAAAGCCCTTACCTCCCACATAGTGCCTTTTTTAGGAAAAGTCATGAGCTCAATACTACCAACATAAAAATTTCAACAAAACGCAAATTAAAGCTCATGCTGCTAAAAGCTAGGAGACTAAATATGAAATAGCACTCATTGCAAGCATTCATAACCCTGGAAGATGCTGACATTTGTCCAGTCACAGAAACCTGGTTCAAAGCTGCAGAGAGCACCCCAGCCTTACCTGGTTACTCATCCTATCATACAGTCAGACCCAAACTGTGGGCAGCAAAGCCAAAGGAGATAGAGTTTCAATATATATTAAAGAAACACACACCTCCAGGCTGGCCAAACAGTATGACGCACAGGAGACACTCCAGGTGCAGTTAACCGTTGACAAGACCACTATTCAAATTATAGCTAGCTACAGGCCCCCAAATTTAACTTAAGATGCCCACTCCACCTATCTGGACCTCTTCATATCTATCAAGATTCAACCCTTTACCTTGATCCTGGGTGACTTTAATTACTCAACCATAGACTGGACAAACTACTCATGCTAGAACACAAATGCACAGAGATGCCTCGATTTTATCACTGCAAATGCCTTGGAACACCTAGTCGATACCCCCACAAGAGGTGATAATATCTTGGTCTTGGTATTAAGCAACATGAGTAAACACTGCAGAACCCTACAGTATCATCCTCCCTGGTAAGATCCGACCATAAAGCGGTCACATTCAAAGTCTCCATCTCCCCTGACCCCCCTCTAGCTAGGGTCAAACAAAAAAATGTCTCCAAAGCTGATTGCAACCTCCTGAAGGATGGTATAAACAGTTTCATAGCCCCCTCCCCCTCTGTAGGAGCTGGCACCAATGTCCAAATCTACACCAAAGTACTATACAAGCATTTATATAGATGCATGGAATCAGGGATACCCGACAGTACAAAATTATTCTCCGCAAGGAAGAGTAAACCTGTGGGGTGGACATCTGCAATAAATAAACTATATAACAAAAGGAAAAAATTGCTGCCCAGGACCAAGAAGGAGCAGGTGCACAAGTGAGCAATCTCTCCTTGGCCTGAACAAGCAAATAAGAGCTCTAGTGAAATCCTCGAAAGCCAATTGGCCACATCTACTAGAGACAATCATAAGGCCTTCTTCACATATGTCTGTAGTCTCAAAGGAAGCACCCAGATCTGTTTGGAACTGGTGGTCAAGGATACCACATACACAAATGCTGTAGATACAGCCAATCTACTGGCTGACAGATTCAGTAAAAACTTCTCCCCTCTGTCCCTCCAACAATAAATCAGGACATCCCCAGTACCTGCCTCCCACCCCTTATCTCTAGGGAACAGGTCATCACTGCCTCTCAAAGCCAAAAAAATACAACCTCCATGGGACCCGATAACATCCCAGGCTGCATCCTACATGAACTCGGGCATAAACTTGCAGCACCATTAGGCACCCTATTCAACCAAAGCCTGAGTACCAGCTTTGTCCCAGCCGAGTGTAGGACAGCCACTGTCATCCCTTTACACAAAGGTGGAGCATCCACCGATCCAGGAAATTATAGACCCATCAACCTAACTAGCCTGATCTGCAAGGCCATTGAACAGATTATCATGGACCTCATTAACAGGGACATTGGCAACCTCCAAACACTCGCCCCACACAGTTTGGCTTTGTCAAGGGGAGGTTATGTCTGTTAAATCTGGTCAACTGTTTTGAGACAGTCACCAAAGCCATGGATGAGAGGAAGACGGTGCACACCACCTACCTTAACCTGGCCAAAGCCATCAACACTTTTCCCAACTTGGGCATAATAGATACACTCTCTCAACTAGGCATAAATCCATATATTACCAGATGGGTAGCAAATTGGCTCACTGATAGAACCCACCTAATAAAAATAGGGGAAGCCACCTCAAGCAGTAGACCCATAATGAGTGGCGTACCCCAGGGATCGGTCTTGGGGCCTCTATTACACCCCTGGGGTTCCACCTGTGTCCCTGCTGGACAGGGGCTTTTGGTGATGACTTATCTAATCATGGGCTAAACTCATGGCTTGGCTTATAAGGGCCTCAGGGCCAATAACCTAGTAACCTCCTATGATCCTATCAAGTGCCTGTATCAAGGCTATCACTACATTCACTTATTCATTAGTTCATACATTCATAATAGGTTACTAGGCTATTGGCCCTAAGGCCTTTATAAGCCTAGCCATGTTATACCCTTGTTCCCTTATTGACTAAGTTGTATGGTCTATATTTGCAGCAAAAGTCTATGATTAGCACCTACTGCCCTTATCCAAGAGGAACAAAGGTGACACCCCAGGGGTAAATTTACAGTCTCCCATCCAGTTGTCTAAGTTACGCTTAAATAGGGTCATTGAGGAGCTCTGTTTTCCAAGAATTGCAAGTTTTTCCAGAGGAGTGGCAACCTCTGAGAGGCATATTTATTTCTCCAACATGTCCTGTTAATGTCGTAGGCTAGGTTAAAATCTCTAGTGTGAGTGAATCTTCTCCCATTTGACTTGTGGATGTGCAGCATTTCCATTAGGGCAGGGTCTATAAATGCTCTGTAGGCCAGGCACAAGTTGCCTTTCAGCAGCCTAGAAGATATAGAGTACAATGACAGGGCCTTCAGTCTGTCCATGTAGGTCATGGGTTGAAAGTCCTGAATATTGTTGGTGAGAAACCTTTGAGGTCTCTCTAGCTGCTGCTAGTGTCTGGTGAGGTACATACAGAAGGGATCATTGTACTCTATTAGTGGTCTGATGAGGGATGAGTACAGGGGAGTTGTAATATCCTTAGCTCTGGATGTGATGCCCTTACTTATGTGATGTGCAACATAGAAGGCCTTCCTTACCACTGTGGACACATGGTGACCAAAGTTAAGATTGCTATCAACCTGTGTTCCCAAATCTCTCACCACAGGGTTTGAACTAAAGGGGGTACTGTCAATATTGTAATTTGCAGGGACTTTCCCTTTGTCAAAAGGGATGATAATGCACTTTGACACCAACAATGTGTCTGTGTAAGCCCTTTTAGTAGTATGTCAACATCGCTGGCAGACTCCGATTGCACCTAGTTTGCAGTCATCGGTGAACTTGATAAGCCACAAGCTATCTACTTTCACCTGGACTTCTGAGTAATAGATTCCAAACAGTAGGGGGCCTAGCACAGATGCTTGTGGTACACTACTGGTAACTGGTCTACTGGTAGAAGTGGAATCCCCAACTTTGACTGTATGTGTTCTGTGGGTGAGCCAGTTGGCTACCCATCTAGGGACATATGGGTTAATTCCCAGCTGGGTGAGTTTCTTAATTATGCCTGAGTGGGGGATTGTGTCAAATGCCTTGGCTAAGTCGAGACAGGCTGTATGTGCTGTTTTGCCTTCATCAAGGGCTTTGGTGCCATTCTCAAAGAAGTCCACCGGGTTTAATAAGCATGTTCTACTCTTAAAGCCAAATTGGGTCGGGTCAAGAGTTTGATGGTCACCAATGTCTTTGTTAATAAGTCCATGATGATTCTCTCCATAGCCTTGCAGATAAGGTTGGTTAGGCTTATGGGTCTACAATTCCCAGGGTAGGTTGATGGACCCCCTTTGAGCTAGGGAATTACTGTTGCATTTTTCCACTCTGCTGGAACAAAGCCAGTACTTAGATGGTGGTTGAAGAGAGTGCCAAGTGGTTCCACTACATCCCGTTTTAGACCATTTATCAGACAGTCTGGGATGTTATCCGATCCCATAGCAGCTGTGTTTTTAACCATGGTGAGTGCAGTTATAATCTGCTCTTTGGAAATATTAGGTAGAGAACTGGTGAAAGGTATGCTTTGGGGTACGTCTGGTGGGAACAGGGGGGTGAGGTTTGCACCAAATCTGTCTGCTAGCAAGTTGGCAATGTCCTCAGGGTCAGTATGAGTGGTACTGTCCGCTACTAGTTTGGCACAAAGCTGGGACTTCCTTTTTAGATTTCTGATGTAGCTAAAGAATGCCTTGTGATTATCCTTAGCTAGGGATGATAGTTTAGCTTCATAATGGCTTTAGAGGTCTTTACAAGATAGCTAATTTGCTTGTTCAAGCTGTGGAGGGTGTCCTTCTTCTGCAGAGTCATTTCCCTCTTGTTCTTAGACATTAGTTTCTTCCTCTTGTATAAACTATTTATGCTTGATGTCCACCAGGGTGGCTTGTTTTTTGTGAGGACCTCATTTTGATCCATTCAGGTACAGCAGAGTCTATACCTTTGTATAGGTGTTTATACAGGCCATTTCTGCACACCTCTGTATAGGAGTCATCATTGACAGTGGCAGCAGGGAGGTTGAAACTATTTATGCCATTGGTTAGAAGGCTGTAGTTTGCTTTGGAGAAATTTTTCATACTTTTTGCTCTTGAGGAGGGTCAGCTATGATCATTACTTTGAATGAGATTGATTTATGATAAGACCTTACTAGGGAGAGGAACACACAGGGGGTAGTGCAAAAACCCATGTTAGCGAGTACCAAGTCTATGACATTCGAGCCCCTTGTGGGGATGCAGACTATATTTTTCAGAGCATTTGTATTAACAAAGTCTAAGAATCTTAGGGTGAGTGTGTGTGTGCTCATATACGGCTCCCAATCAATGGAGGGATAGTTGAAATCACCCATGACCAAGGTGTTTGACTGTACAGTGAGTGACTCAAGTAGATCCAGGTACGCAGAGTGGTTCTCGTGGTTCATGGTGGGGGACCTACAGCTAACAATGATAAGGAAGGGGTTTTACCTACAGTTAGTTGGACTTGGAGTAGCTCTAGGGAGTCGTACTGTTTGACCAGTCTTGAGGTGTATTTGTCTTTAATGAAGATGCATACACCTCCATCTTTGTTTTTCCATGCTCTTTTTGACATCTGAATGTGTAGTAGGCATTGTAGCCTTTCACTGCTGGGTTGCTCTCTACGGCCTTGATCCATGTCTCTGTGACTGCACAGTTATCGGCATCATCCAAGTTAAGGAGTGGTTCCAGGAGTGCAGTTTCCGATTTAGACTCCAACATTAAGCAGCATAACCTTGAGTTTCTCTCTAGTGGATTTTTTTACATCACGAATTTTGTTGTCATGACATTGCCTAAAAAAGGCACTATGGGGAATGCAAGTACTTTTGCCAATAACTGAAAGCCATGAGGTGACAGGTGAAGACCATCTCTGGCAAAGCAGTGTGGTCTGTCAACCATACTTTCCCAGGCTGACAGATATTGGATCCCCTGGACTGACACCAGAAGCTAAGCCAATTGTTGAAGTTAATTATATTGAGGCATCATCCTGGGTGAAGGTAGAATGCTGCTTACGGCTAGGGACGTACCTGCCTGGAACACATAATCTGAGAGCTCAGTCATGTCTCTCTTCATATAGTCCAGTGAGCTACGTCTCAAGTCATTCACTCCAACGTGGACTATGACAGTCATAACATTACCTGTCATTGAGAGACTTGATTGTGTGCATGATCTGATGGATCCTGTCACCTGACAAGCAGCTGACTGTGACCTTCTCCTTGTCCAGCCCGGTGAGGTGGACATCTATGTATCTCACTGCGGAGTTGCCTATGACCAAGACATTTGGTTTTGAGGTGTTTTGCCTTAGCGGCTTATTGGCTGAAACACTGTTATGTGTATTATTATGTGTAGTGGATTCTGTTGGGTCTGTAGGGTGTGCAGTAGGTTTGCACTTGGGAGATCTCTGATCTTTAGGTAGGCTTCTAGCAAGTACCTCCACATATGTGGGTTTATGTGCTGCGAGCTTGTTATATATAAAAGTTTAAGTGCATGTGCTGACAACCTGTTTGACATCTGGTTTGTTGTTATGTGAGAGAACTGATTCTAAATTCATCATATAGATACATCTCTCACATGTTATACTTGTTTGTTTTAGTATACATGAGGCAATTGCTACATTGCCTCAGGATGCCCATGTCAATCAGGCTGGCAGGAGAAATAGTGTACATGCTTCCTTCTTTGAGCTGGACTGCAAATGCCTTCTCCCTTGAGATTTCTGTGTGAGCTTCCCACGATAGTTCTGAAGTGTTTGTAGTTTGGTTCTAAATGTAAGGTTCTTATCTGAACAGTACCCTTAAGTTTTTTCTTACCTGGGTGGGCCAGCACTCTGGATCCTGCATGATGCAAGACATCAAAGAAATAATCTCCTTGAGACACAGAGTCATGGGCATCCTCTACAGGGGGACCATGAGAACTGTTTCGGCCATGAACCCCAGTACCCTTAAGATTTCCCTTGTGGCCTTTAAAGTACTGTGCCAGGGATTCCACATTGTCCTGAGGGAGACGCACTCTTCCTCACCGGTTATTATTGTGATTTCTCATGAGCAGTGGGCAAGCAGAGAATCTACCACTGTTGTTACTGGAAACAGTTTGCTTGCATGGTTATGGTCCTATCCCCAGTATGCTGATGTCAAAATTTGTAGGATGGGTGGGCAGTATGGCATCACTTATAGAAATATGTCTTCCCCAGGCCCTAAGATGCCTATACCTTCATACCCAGCTAGGTGTCCATTCAGAGTCCTGGTATCCACAGTGCTCTGACAAATGATTTGCTTTCCACCAACATGTCACCTGCAGGCTTCCTTCAGGAAAACACCCATTCCCCTGTCCATGCCAAGTCCAGCACGTATGCAAGCCATTAACTGAATTCTGGTTTTCTGGATCACAAATAGGGCTTTACTACTTTGTGCCAAAAGAGATAGCAAAACATTAACATTTTGAAATTTGGTACTTCGGGGTAGAGGTTTACCCCTGAAATTTCCAGATGTGCCTTCAAGGGCCTTGCTTGTGGGCACTAGAAAGAAACTCAGATAGAACTCCCCCCATCCTGTCCTACCTTTGTAGTGGTTCTAGTTCTCTTAGGTATTGGAGTTCTTGTAGGATTGGGAGAACCAGATGTTCTTGGTTTCTTAGCACAGTAGGATACCTGTCATCTTTGGCTTTCTTAAGCACTGAAGTTTGTAACCCTGAGATTGTTTGACACATCCATTTAATTCTGGTGATGCTTTCCCCAATTCCTTACAAATTGTGCTATCCTTCTGCTATTCCATGGTTGGTTATTGGGAAACGTGGCTACAGCAAGGCTTTGGGGTAGATGGCAGAGAAGGGAGAAGCTTGATGTAGTCTAGTTAGGGTTGCTTCTTTTGGGTAGAATGACACCGGGGGCCCTGCTTTTCCTGTTCTGGTCTCGTTGCTATTTCTTTTTACACTAGGCTTTCTTACTCACTGCATGCTTACCCTTTTCCTTGCCTCTGATAGTAGGTCCCTCACTTTGAGTTTACTATAAAAATGCTGAAACACAACATTTTGTAAATCAATATCTTGAAACCATAATATCAAAAGACCCAAACACTAAAAACTACAATATCAAAACTTCAGAAGACAGACTGCTAACATGGGCCCTGCCGAGTAGCAAGTCCAGAAGTTAGATCTTATGGTCTTTAGCATTTTGATCTTTCAATACTATGGTCTCAAGATTTAGTTTGGGAATAAATAGTAAACTATTCTGAGTAAGCCATCTGCTAGCTTGTAGATGTCATGTCATCCTCTATTATTTTAGTAGACTCAAAAACTCTTCTTCTACAAGTGATTATGTGACAATGTCATAACTGTAAAAGAAAAATGTGGAGGTCTGGGAGAAAGGTGGGGGGAGGGGGCGGCAAGTTACCAGATTTCATAGATAATTCAAACTAAAATTTGATTCAATATAGTGCACTTTATGAAATCTACTTTGAATCTATGGCATAACATCATCAGTATTATTGAAATGTAGTGCAATTCAAAGTTCAAAGAAGAAGAGGAGGACAAGTGTGAGAGCAGTGCCAAGGATCAAATAATGGAAGTTGAAAAAGGGTGATTGTGAGGTGGAGTTCAGGGAAGGGTTAAGACAGGCACCAGGTGGCAGTGAAAAGTTACCGGATAGCTGGGTAACTACAGCAGAGATGGTAAGGGAGACAGCTAGAAAGGTGCTTGGTGTGACATCTGGAAAGAGGAAGGAGGACAAGGAGACCTGGTGGTGGAATGAGGAAGTACAGGAGAGTATACAGAGGAAGAGGCTGGTGAAGAAGAAGTGGCATTGTCAGAGAGATGAAGAAAGTAGACAGGAGTATAAGGAGATGAGGAGCATGGCAAAGAGAGAGGTGGCGAAGGCTAAGGATAAGGCATATGGAGAGTTGTATGAAAGGTTGGACACTAAAGAGGGAGAAAAGGACCTTTACCGATTGGCTAGACAGAGGGACCAAGCTGGGAAAGATGTGCAGCAGATAAATGTGATAAAGGATAGTGAGGGAAACGTACTCACAAGTGAGGAGAGTGTGTTGAGCAGATGGAAAGAGTACTTTGAGGGGCTGATGAATGAAGAGAATGACAGAGAGAGAAGGCTGGATGATGTGGGGATAGTGAAACAGATTAGCAAAGAGGAAGTAAGGACAGCTATGAAGAGGATGAAGAATGGAAAGTCTGTTGATCCATATGACATATCAGTGGAAGCATGGAGGTGCTTAGGAGAAATGAGTGGAGTTTTTAATCAGATTGTTTAATGAAATCTTGAAAAGTCAGAGGACGCCTCAGGAGTGGAGAAAAAGTGTTTTGGTACCTATTTTTAAGAATAAGGGTGATGTGCAGAGCTGTAGTAACTACAGAGGAATAAAACTGATTAGTCACAGCTTGAAGTTATGGGAAAGAGTAATGGAAGCTAGGTTAAGAAGGGAGGTGATTATTAGTGATCAGCAGTATGGTTACATGCCGGGAAAGAGCACTACAGATGCAATGTTTGCTCTGAGAGTGTTGCTGGAGAAATATAGAGAAGGTCAGAAGGAGTTGCATTGTGTCTTTGTGGACTTGGAGAAAGCATATGATAGGGTGCCTAGATAGGAGTTGTGGTATTGTATGAGGAAGTCAAGAGTGGCAGAGAAGTATGTAAGAGTGGTACAGGATATGTACGAGGGTAGTGTGACAGTGGTGAGGTCTGCAGTGGGAGTGACAGATGAGTTTAAGGTGGATTTAGGATTACAACAAGGATCATCTCTAAGCCCTTTCTTATTTGCAATGATGATGGACAGGTTGACAGATGAGATCAGACAGGAGGCCCCATGGACTATGATGTTTGCAGATGATATTGTGATCTGTAGTGGGAGTAGGGATCAGGTTGAGGAGACCCTGGAGAGGTGGAGATATACTCTAGAGAGGTGAGGAATGAAGGTCAGCAGGACTAAGACAGAATATATGTGTGTGAATGAGACTGAGGATAGAGGAATGGTGAGGATGCAGGGAGTAGAGTTGGTGAAGGTGGATGAGTTTAAGTATTTGGGATCAACAGTTCAGAGTAATGGTGAGTGTGGAAGAGAGGTGGAGAAAAGTGTCAGGAGTGATTTGTGACAGACGAGTACCAGTAAGAGTGAAAGGTAAGGTCTACAAGAGGGTAGTGAGACAAGCTATTTTGTATGGGTTGGAGACGGTGGCATTGACAAAAAGGCAGGAGTCAGAGCTGGATGTGGCAGAGTTAAAGATGTTAAAATTTGCATTGGGTGTGACGAGGGTAGACAGGATTAGGAATAAGTATATTAGAGGGTCAGCCCAGGTTGGACAGTTTGGAGACAAAGCCAGAGAGGGGAGATTGCACTGGTTTGGACATGTGCTGAGGAGGGAAGTTGGGTATATTGGGAAAAGGATGCTAAGGATGAAGCTGCCAGGTAAGAGGAAAAGAGGAAGGCCTAAAATAAGGTTTATTGATGTTGTGAGTGAGGACATGCAGGTGGTTGGTGTGACAGAGCAAGATGCAGAGGACAGGAAGAAATGGAAACAGATGATCAACTGTGGTGACCCCTAACGGAAACAGCCAAAAGAGAAGAGGAAGTGTAACAATCTCAGATGAATTCAAAGCTCTGAATGAGACATTCAGTTGCCAGTTTAGAAAAAAAGGAGAAAAACTGTTACATCTAAATGCATTAACTCTAAATAAACTAAATGGTACATTTTGACACAAAAACCAATACCTCAATTACAAATAAGATCTAAATATATATGCTTGAGCAGAATGGGATAATCATTTATTGCAGGGAGAATTACCAGTATTCTCAATCACCACAATTTAGAAAGAGTACCCATTTTTATAACAAGAAATTAATGACCTCTTTCTCCATTACTAGTTAATAGCAGAACAGAATTAACTGAGACATTTTGAGCATACACACATTGCTATAACAATTAGTGAACAAATCATAAAATATACAAACAGCTAAAGCCAAAATGTTCAACCAAAGAACAAATGATGCAAACATGGCTTAAGCAGATCAAGGTAAACCAGAAAAACCTTCTTCTGAATCAGATGAGGGCATATAAGAAAATTGTATTAGACTAAATTTAAAATCTTAATTATTTAAGAATGCAGAAAATGTAAAAAAAGGGAGTTTCCTGATAATCATCATCATTATTTAAGAATAAAAGATTGTCTGCATAATCATTTGACTCAGTGATTAACAATATTCAGATGTCTTGTTCTCCATAGGAATATATTTTATTTCTGCCTCCTACCTTCTTGTGATCAGCATAATTAAGAAAACGCTTACACTGTGTTTATACTGCTCTCAGAAATCATCAGTTTTATTAATTTAAAGCTGCTGTGCCCCACTTCCAAATGTAGAGTAAGACACAGAGATGTGCCCTTGTAGTACATTCATGTCCATGCAGCCTCACCACCCTGCACCAATGAAACAGAAGTCAGAGCTTATCTAAACAATCCTGCATTGGTTTGTGACTAGCTTTGCAGTAGCTTGGTAAAAGAAGATTTTATTTGAGTTTATATTTTATTTCTTACCAATGTTTTTCACTATTTGTAAGAAGAAAGAGATAGATTGTAGACAAGGCAATTTACTTTGATTTGTATTTTGTTTTGCCTTTAATTTTCACTGTCCGTTGTTAGAAAGGGATAGGTTTTAGACAGGCAAACTGTAGCCATCCCAAGGGACTTAGTCAGCTATAAATTCACGCAGACTGCAGAGAGGACAATCCACAGGTAATCTAAACAATCCCATCTTAGTTTGTGATTTATTGATCTTTACTGTTAAAAAGAGGCACGACTTTAAGCAACAGTGAGCAGAAGCTACTAAGCTTTTCTATGACTTTCACAACTTCACAGTGGTCAGAGCAAGAATTGTATTGCACTTAATTTAATATTTATTTACATACAGTTTGTATGACTTTTCTCAAAGAAGTTGATTTTAATTTTCTTTGAATTCTGTGGTAACTGATTTTATTCTTTTACTTTTGAATTTTTTTATTAAATTCGCTGCTGTATATGGATTCCTTAAATGAATATGCCATTAATGTTTTGCTAAAGTGGAAATATCTTGTACAGTGTAATAAATGCTATGTATAGTTAAAGGTGACACGTGATAACACTGGTGATCAGTGTTCCTGATGTCAAAGGTTGGATGATTTGCTTACCACTAATAGTAAATCTAGACTTACTGATGATGATTGCACCTGTGCAATTGCCATGGCTTGGAGAACTGTTGTTACATATATTAGTGACTGGACTGATGAGATAAATAATGTTAGGCAAAGAGCAATATAATACTTTTAGAAAAGGAAGTGTCTATTGTCAATAAAAATCATTTAACCCCCATGAAAAAAGATAATGCTAGTGACAACTTTGGAATTCTGGATAAAAGTATTCAGCAATCTGAGGATTCAGAGCATGTAGAAAAAATTAAAAAAATAAAGAAAGAAATGAAGATGTACACAACAAATAAGGAAGAGGAAGAACCTGATAAAAGTCTGTAAAGCAAAGAGAATACATACAAAAAAGGAGACTGCTTTATGTCACACACAGATTACACAGAATTATAGCATTTTTCTGTCAGAAAACCTTGATTCTACAGAACAAGGCAAAAGAGGGAATAGGGCAGGTGAAAGGGAAGAAACCAAAATTGAATGTAGAAGCATTGAAGAATATTACTGTAAGAAAAAGGAAGAGCAAGACAGACACTGACAATATGGCTCAATCTGTAGATGACCAAGAATTGCTTCCAAACAGCATAAACTATACTAAATAAAATAAAAAATGCTGCAAAGCCACACCCAAGGACTACAGAAGACAAAACCACAACAAACTCTCACAAACTATTTAAAGCTTTTGTCTGTTTTATTACAGAACTTCATCAGAAAAAAAACTCCAAACTTCATAGCTTTTATATACACTATAACCAATTAATCAACTAAGCAATCCCAAACATCATCCTAGAAAATACAAATATTTAAGACAGACAGACACCAAGAAACATTTGCAAGCAGCCAAGATTTGTGTATAAAAAGGAAGAATTTAAAAAGTCTTTTTGAGATGAGGGATGTTAAGGGGAAGTAAGAATGGTTAAATGTGGTGCATGTTCGCAGTGCAGGTATATTTGTGAAGGTGCGAACATTACAATTACCCCTTCCCAAGGGGGTTAAAGGGTAATGGTAGGTTTAATTGTAACACCGAGGGTGTTGTTTACCTTGCTTAATGCTTAACCTCTAATGCATTCTATACCAGAAAGACGGAGAGGGCTTTGAGGCAAAGGATGTATGAATACCTTTATGCAATAAAGAAAAAAGATGAAAAAATGTCTTGTACAAGCACAGTATTGAATGTAGAGATTTTTAAAAAATTCTTATTTTTTTATTCTGGAAAAGGTTCCACAGAACATTCGGGGGGGGGGTTCTTTTAGAAAACAGGGAGCTGATTTGGCAGCTTAAATTAAATGTCACTCACCCCTGGTATTAATGACAAGGTTTCAATTAATAGCACTTTAAGGTTAAGAGTAGGTAAGTTATAATTCTGTAAGGAGCTCTTCACTTTTATAATGCCCTTGACAAGCCATTTGATTTATGTTTTTTATTAATTCCATTTTAAGAGTAGATGTTATGTAGTCCAATTTTGCCTACATTCTTACCCGTGGGTTCTGAGCCGAATGTCAGCTCCGACTCGGCCATACTTTTTTTTAGCTCGTAGTCTTTCTATTGGCTGGGCTAAGATGGTATCCCGTGCTGCACTGCTCTCTATTCCCAGATCTCATTTGCAGCTTGTGTAGCTCGGAAGTGGTCTCGCTCTTGGCTGTGGCTAAGTACCCTTTTTCTTCTTTATCAGAGAAGTTTTTTGCAAAAAAGCTATTTTAATAGCTATTGTGTGTGTTCTTGTCTATATTGTGGAAAAGTTGTGTTTTTGATTGTTTTTTCTGTGGTATCCCACTAGCGGTTTCCAACAGGCTAGGCCCGTTTCAATTAGAGGACCTAGTCTGTCCCCTTGCTTTCCTTGTGTTATAACAGTTTTCTGGGACTAAAACCATTTAAATTAGAGGAATTAGTCCTTCCCCACTCTTGTTTGTGTCTGAGGATCGTTTAACTTGGAGATCTTGTGGTATTCTGTTTGTTGTAGGCTTTTTCCCACCTTGTGACTGTTTGACCGTTGGTCGATTTATTCAGTGATTAATTGTTGTTGGATAACTATGTCCAAAGATACTAAGGAGTGCAAGAAATGCTCTAGGTGCAGTTATAAAATGTCCATTACCGATGGACACTCTGTCTGTGTGTATTGTCTGGGAGCGATTCATCTCCAGGAGTCGTGCAGTTTCTGTCATGCCTTTAGTCCATGAGTTCTTCAGGAAAGGAAGAATAAATTGATTTTGAAGGGACTTCTGAAACCCTCTTTCGAGGAGGGTCTGGAGAGTGCTTCCAGCTCTAAGGCAAAATCCTCAAAAACAAAAAAGAGATCTCTGGCTCCATCAGTCTCCTCGGAGCCACTGGAGAAAATAGCAAAGTCTGCATTCTACTTCCTCAGCTCCATTGTCCTCGGGGCCACAGGAAGTGTCAGTTGTTATGGAACCTGCTTCGTCTCCAATCTTCTTGGAACCTGTTAGGAGCCGATCGCCTAGCATTAAGCCAGTATCCCCTCCTCGCAGGTCCCTTTCAGAGAGGAGGTCTCGATCTACTTCTCTATCCTCCAAATCTTCCAGGACCTTATCAGATGTGGAAGTCGATAGAGTGGTGCAGAGACTTCTTCAGTTACTGATACTGGCAAAATTGTTCTCGGCTCCGACCCGGTCGGCTCCGGAGCCCATCCCTCAACCTGCTTCAATACTTCCTCCTCCGAGCACATCTCAGCTTTCGGAGCCAGAGTGCTCGGCTCCATGTGATGACCCTAGGTCAGTTCCGACAGCCACTCCTGGCTTATCGGTGCCGTCAGCTCCGACCCCGTCGGCGCCGTCCATGGGGTTCAGGACTCAGGATTCTTCGGACGGACCAGAGGGAGAGGTTTCGGGACACCTCTCGGCTCCTAGTCTCCCCCTCGGTGCTTTGGCGTGGGGAAGTCTGACTCCTGTCTTGGCTTCAGAGGCTGGTCATTCTTCAGACTCAGGAGAACCAGCCTTCGAGGCCATGCAGAGCGTGCTGGCCAGGTCATCAGCGGCATCATGCGGGTCGGTCATTCTGTCCCCTACTACACCGGTGCAGGTCTCTGAATGCCATCTATCTCTAGATAGTGGAGCCCCAAGCCTCAGGGTACCCCCACGAGGGGTCCCCACATTTCTGAGGGCCCTTCAGAATTTTTGCCTGAGGAGCCACCCAGAAAGAAGACATGAAAGAGGAAGCACACAGATTCCCAGGATGAGTCTCTCACATCAGACACCAACCTTGAGGAATCGGAGGTGTCCCCCAAGTCATCCTCTGAGGATGTTTCTTTCTCTGACATCCTAGAGATTTTGAAACAAAGAGGTGACTGGCCATCCAAAGCCCCCTCCGAGGAGGAGTGGGTCTTCCTGAAGGCCTTTGGTGCTCAGCCCTCTGCCTCCTGGGTATCTCCACCCTTCGATGAGCTTCTGGATTTGGTTTGTCGAAGGGTGTGGGAAACCCCTGACTCTGTGGAACCAGTCCCCAGGAGATCTTATATATTTTTGTCTGCTCCTCCTGATAAGGAATTTCTGTCCAAGGGAGTCCCTGTGGACGCCATGGTGGTGACAGCTGCCACCCAAAAGGAATTAGCTGTGACTTCTTCCACCGTCCATCCCCCTAACAAGGAGTCTAGGACCATGGACCGGTATGGGAAGTGTACGTTTTCTTCAGCGACCTTTACCTTACGGTCACTGAATTACTTATCTCACTTTACTCGGCTCCAGAGAGATCTCCTCAAGGAGCTTGGAGATACTCTCACTGGTAATGTTTCGGAGGTGGTGACCCAGACGGTTAACGCTCAGATGTCTACCCTCAATTCCATTGTAAACTCCTCCATGAGGCTAATCTCCTATGCAGCCGAGGGAGTGAGTAAGGCAACAAGTTCAGGAGTTGCTCTTAGGAGGCAGCCCTGGATGCACCTTTGTCATTTCGCGGAGGCCTTCAAGTCTTCATTCACCGATGACCCTTTTGATGGTTCCTCTTTGTTCGGAACCAAGGTGAAAGACACTCTCACTAGGTGTGAGCAGGAGGGAAAAACTCTGTCTGCCATAGGAGTCCATTTTTCCCTTCCCTCTAGGCTTTATCCCAAGGCCCAGAGGGGTGGCAAAATGTGGTTCAAGAAATCACAGAGGTTTTTTCCCGGTGCACAAGGTGAGCCCCCCTCCAGAGGCAGGGGAGGGGGTGGTTATTCAGCGAGATGCTGCCCTTGGGGCAGAGGAGGCCCCCGCAACTCGGGAGACCGCAATTCCTTTTGTGGTTCTCCCTACCGCCGCTCCTGATGGGAGGCCCGACTGTGCATTTCCGGATCCAGTCGGGGGTCAAATCTCATTATACCCAGAGGCCTGGCAAGACATTACCCAGGACCAATGGGTTTTATTAATAACTTCTGGAGGATATGTCATCCCCTTCTCGTCAAATCCCCCTCCAATCAAAAAAATACCGGATGTTCCACCCAGTCGAAGGGATTACGCAGCTTCAGAAGTTTCAAAGCTGCTAGAAAAAGGAGCCATCCAACATGTCCCCTCAGACCAGATCGGATTAGGGACTTACTCCTGATTCTTTTTGGTGCCGAAAAGGACAGGGGACCTGAGACCCATATTGGATCTCAGTCAATTGAACACCCATGTGCAAAAGTCCAAGTTCCGAATGGTCACGTTGAAATCTATTCTCCCATTGTTGGGAAAAGAAGTGTGGATGTGCTCCATCGACCGCAAGGATGCTTACTACCACATAAAGATGGACAGGGCATCCAGAAGTCACCTACACTTCTGGCTGGGAGCCATTCATTTTCAGTTTCGAACCCTGCCCTTTGGTCTCACCACAGCCCCCAGGGTGTTTACCAAATGCATGGCAGTGGTGACTGCTCACTTGAGATGTCAGGGATTCCAAGTGTTTCCGTATCTGGACGACTGGCTCCTTATTGCCACCACCAAGCATCTACTACTTCAGACCAGGGACGCTACTATCAACCTATGTCAACAGTTGGGCATCACATTGAACTGGGAAAAATCTGCCTTGTTTCCCTCACAGCATGTCATTTTTATAGGCACCGAACTAGACACCGTCCTCATCCGAGCGTTTCTACCACAGGAAAGAATCAGATTCCTACAACAACAGGTTTACGCCTTGCTCCCTCTGAGAAGAGCAAAGGCAAGATGGGTCCTCCAACTGTTGGGGCAATGGCTGCTATGATTATGTTAGTCCCTCTGGCAAGGTTACATATGAGGCTCCTTCAGTGGCTACTCTTTGCCCAGTGGTCTCTTCAATGTCTTCCACTTTCTCACCCTATTCTACTCACAGACAGGTGCAAACAGGATCTCAGTTGGTGGCTTTGCACCGACAACCTGAATGCGGGAAAGCCCTTCGTTCCTGCTCCCCCGGTTGCCACAGTGACCACGGATGCCTCCCAGATGGGGTGGGCATTATCTAGGCAGGACAGTCCAAGGCACATGGCAAGAGCATGAGATGCATCTGCATATCAATGTCCTGGTGATGAGAGCTGTGCTACTAGCGTTGCATGAATTCAGAGTTTTCTTTCTCTCGGGACTATTGCAATCCACTCAGACAATATGTCAGTGGTGTGGTATCTGAACAAGCAGGGAGTAACCAAGTCTTATCCCCTTTGCAGAGAGGCCATGTGAGTTTGGCAGTGGGCAGTGTCTTCCCAACGTTTTCTGGTGGCAACGCACATTCTGGGGAAGTCCAATGTGATTGCAGACAGGCTAAGTAGAGCTATTCTGATGCCTTACGAGTGGTCCCTGAACTGTCAAGTTGCGGAGCAGATCTTCCGCAGGTGGGGTCAGCCTTGCTGCAACCTTTTTGCCAGCCCCCTCAATGCCAAATGCAGCAGCTACTTCACGTTGATCCCCCCTCAGGGGGAGTCACCCAGGAATGCTCTAGTCCACGATTGGCCCACTGGTCTACTATATGCCTTCCCTCCAGTCCCCTTGCTGTCAAAGGTTATTCAGAAAGCGCAATCCTTAGGAAGCAAAATAATTCTGATTGCCCCACACTGGCCTCGTCAAATTTGGTTCCCCTTTCTCCATCCCTATCTGATGGACGCTCCTTGGATTCTGGACCCACAACCAGACTTACTGACACACATGTCAGGACAGCTCCATCCCTCTCTTCGGACCCTCCAGTTGACAGCCTGGCTACATCACTTCCATCATTAGTTAGGCTTCATCAATTTTCGCCGGAGGTGGTTCATATTTTATCTTCCTCAAATAAGCCCTCCACCAGGAAGATTTATTACAACAAATGGAAGAGGTTTTCAATCTGGGCGCATACCAAAAAGATTGACCCTTACACAGCTCCAATTTCATGTGTATTGGAGTTCTTGTCTATGCTCTTTAACCAGGGTTCAGCGGCCGCAACCATTAAAGTCCTTTCATGTCGCAGACGAGCCTAGCCTGATGGCACATAGACTCTGTAAGGCTTTCCTGAAGGGCACTTTGTTACTTTGTCCTCTGGTATCGGAACCTGTTATGCCTTGGGACTTGAACTTTGTTCTACAGGGTCTTACTTCACCCCCCTTTGAGCCTGCAGCCACTTGCGATTTAAAATTCTTAACTTGGAAGATTGTCTTTTTGGTAGCCATCACATCAGCCAGACGCGTTTCGGAGCTTCAAGCTTTATCAATCAAACCCCCTTATTTGATTTTTCATAAGGACAGGGTTTCTCTCAGACTGAACCCCTCCTTTCTTCCCAAAGTGGCATCAGTCAGTAACCTTAACCAATCTATTGAATTGCCAGTGTTTTTTCCCCAGTTCTCAAACCAGGCAAAATTCAAATTTCATCAATTGGATGTGCACAGACAATTATGTTTTTATTTGCACAGAACGAAAGAGCTCAGAAAATCTGATCAGTTGTTTGTTTCATTTTCGGAAAAAAGAATCGAGTCTCCTGTTTCCAAAGTCACATTGTCCCGGTGGATTTCCGGTTGTATTTGTTTCATTTATTCCTCAGGGGGAAAAGATTTACCATTTCGGGTGAAGGCTCACTCTACTCAGTCTGTATCTACATCTACAGCTTTTCAGGCCAGATTGTCTATGGATGATATTTGTGCTGTGGCTACTTGGGCATCTCCTCACACCTTTGTTACTCATTACAAGTTAGATGTGGTATCTAGGGGCAGGTCTTCCTTTGGTTCCACAGTGCTCAGGAGTATTTTCCACTGAACCTCCCAGGATTTAGGTGCTGGGGACGCTGTCCCACAGGTAAGAATGTAGGCGAGATTGGACTACAAAACATCAAGAAGTTATGTACTCACCATAACATTCGATGTATGTAGTCCATCTCGCCTCACATTCTTACTTACCCCCCCCCTCTTTCCCCCGTCCTGGCGGATCTAGAGGTTAAGTCTGGTTTCAGAGCTCCCTTCATTTTTGGTTTGTTCTTCCTTTCCTTAGGTGTTGTTATGCATGGAGAATCAGTGCTGGTGCTCGTAGCAAACTAGATCTGGGGATAAAGAGCAGTGCAGCATGGGATACCATCTTAGCCCAGCCAATAGAAAGACTTTGAGCTAAAAAAAAGTATGGCCGAGTCAGAGCCGACATTCGGCTCCGAACCCACGGTAACAATGTGAGGCGAGATGGACTACATACATCAAACGTTATGGTGAGTACATAACTTCTTGTTTTTTACTTTTTACAAGACCATTATAAAAGTAAAAGTTTTTTGGTGTTTGTCCTTTTAAAATTTGTATTTTCTAGGATGATGTTTGGGATTGGTTAATTAGTTTAAACCAGTGTATATAAAAGCTATAAAGTTTGGAGTTGTTTTATTTCTGATGCAATTCTGTAATAAAACGTACAAAAGCGTTGAATAATTGATATGAGAGTTTGTTTTGGTTCTGTGTTCTGCAGTCCTTGGCCATGACTTTGCAGCATTTTTTTTATTTTTAATCTGAGATTAATAACACTGATGGTGATGAAGATCATTTATCTCTAAAAACTGATACAGCAGATGTTACTGTATTAAAAATTGAAGATTCTTCAGATCTGGTCAGAAAAGATGATGATGTAATTAGAGATTCGGTTTTTAGAAAAACAATTCAGGAACTGATACTTACACATGCAGAGAAAATAAAGAACAATAAATTGTGTAATGTGTGCCAGGAGCAAAAATAGAGGATGAGAGAAGTACAGATCTGTATTTATTCATGTCGGTACAAATGTTCTCATCCACAAGGGCTCTGTGACTGCTAGTAGGTATTCCATCCCTCTTGGATAGCATAGCTTGCTCAGGTGTTAGGACATATTTTTCACAAATCACACAAAGAGTCAGGTCACTGAGAATGAAAAGATTTTTTGGGTAAATGCCTACATGAAAAAAAATTACTCGCTTTAAAAAACGGAAATGAATAGACCATCTGATCCTAATTTGGGGTACACGTGTTCAGGCAGGATGCTGTACCCTTGTTAAGGTCAGGGAAGAGAATGTTTGCAGCAGATATTTTGCGATATTTGACAAACACAAGGCAAGATTTTTGCCAGATCAAAAATGTAGCAGTTCACAGATAGTTACACTTGATGCATCTCTGATGGTTGTTAATGCTTGGAGCATTAATAATAAAGTTTTTTTATTGGAAAATTTGTTACATTCCCACAAGATTGATATTGTTAATGTTTGTGAAATATGGCTAAAGAACAACGACTGGAAATCAGCTCAATCAGAGTATAAATGTTTTTACTGTAAGAGACATTCTAACAAAAATCAGGTGAGAGTGTTATGACAGGGATTAAAGATAGTTATGAGACCTGTGATTATTATGTGTTCAGTGATAACACCAATACCATAGACTGTGTAACTGTGAAAATAAAGGCACGACTGGAACAAATAACAATTGTTGGAGTGTATAGACCACCAAAGCCAAGTGCTGATGACCTAGAGGAATTCATGCATTTCTTACATGAAACACAGAAGGGAAGAATGATACTGACTGGGGATTTAAATTTACCAGAAACTGACTGGAATAATATTGATTCAACATCATTAGTAAGGAAATTATTTACAACATATGCTCAGGAACAACAAGTCCTGTAGATTGTAAAAACAAAAACAAAAAAAAAACACCTGGGAATGGAACATGCTAGACATCTTTTGTGTTCCTAAAGAAATAGGTCAGTACTAGGCTAACTGCCCTTATGGGCAATTTTAAGCCTAGCCAGTTACCCCATGTCAGAATCAAACCCTGTACCTTGTGTTTCAAAGGTAAGCACCTTAACCATTACACCAACCTCCCACCCTATAGGTTCGTACTTAGCTAACTGCCCTTGTGAGCCATTTTAAGCCTAGCCAATTATCCCTTGTAAGACTCAAACCCTGCACGTTGTGTTTGTAAGGAAAACACCTTAACCATTAGGCCACCCTCACAACTACTATTACTTCATCTTAAGTTTTACCAACATTGATGTGCAGTGATCATGGGGTTATAAAGGTTAATTTGTGGAGAATTCTGCCAAACTGAAATCTAAACCAATGCACAGAAGATTAATAACAGATTATATGGAAGCAAAACAGTCACTATTGCAATAACCCACGCCTGGGTGTGGGTAATGCTGGATTTACCCATGGCTGGAGTGGTTTGGTCATGAGAGTGAAGCCCGAGTGGCCAAACAAAGACAACCGTGGGTAAATCCAGCATTACCCACACCCAGAAGTGGGTTATTGCTATTATACAATGACATTATTTAAGAAAAAAAATAATTACTTTTCTTAAATAATGGCATTGTATAATCTCTGTTGCTTTTTTTAAAGCTGTCTTGCTATGTTAAACCCATTTAACATAGCGAGACAGTTTTGAAAAAAGCAACAGAGAAAGCAAGATCTCCGTTGCTTTTTACACACTGTCTCGCTATGCTAAATGAGTTTAACATAGCTAGACAGCTTTAAAAAAAAGCAATGGAGAATCTCCGTTGCTTTTTTTAAAGCTGTCTCGCTATGTTAAACTTGCGTTCTCTGTTGCTGTAAAAAAAAAAGAGTTATAGTAATGGAAAAAGTCCGGGCAACTGGACCTTTTTCCATTACTATAACTCTGATTTACAACGTGCACGCTTTTGAATATTAATGGGGGGTCATTGTATAATACGTGTTAACTAATTGGAGTGATATATCCAGTGGAAAACTGCAGAAGGAATATGGAAAGTTTTGAAAGAGGAATTCTTTGAATGCAAAACATCAAAAAATGTTTAACATCGGGATCTAAGCACACAACATCAGGAATACGTATTTCAATAAGAACAAAATACTTGATTAAGGTAAGAGATAAATATATAAGAAATGAAAAAGAGGTAAAACTACAACTTTGAAAACTGAAATAAACAAGCTAGACAAACAAATTAAACATAGCGTGAGACAAGATCAAGAAAAATATGAAAAAAAAATTATAATGATATTCAGCATAACAGAAAACCATTTTGTAGAGACATAAGATATGGAAGGAGTAAAGACATACAAACTGGTAAACTGTGTGTAGATTCTAAAATTTATTTTCAGATGCAACAGATTAGAGAGATATTTACAAAATTTTATGCAAAACAGAAAGTGGATAATAAATTGTCCTAGTGGCATCCAGTTAATTTCAGATAATGAACACAATTATATTATATTGAAAAAGAACTACGGAAACTGGATCCAAACAAAGCACAGGGTAGAGGAGGAATTAGTAATAATGACCTGAGAACACTTCAGTAAGAACTAATAGTGCATTTATACCTATTATTTACTAAGTTGTATAAATATGGAGAGATTCTCAAGATTGGAGACATGCACTTATTAAACCTCTTGTTAAGGGAAAGAAGAGTAGGCCAAACCCAGAAACATATGACCCTTAAGTCTACTTTCATGCTGTGGAAAAGTAATGGAGAAGGTAATATTCAATAAGTTATTGTCAGAATTTGAAAAGTTGGGACTTAAAACCATATATCAGAATGCATATGTTGAAAATAGTTCTATTACCACCTGCGACATGATGTTCTATAACACTACAATAACAGCTATGAATGAAAATGTGTGCTGTGATGTAATTTATATAGATTTAATTTCGGCATTTAACGGGGTCATTCACAAAACACTGATAAATAAATTAGAACAGCTAGGTCTCGATGTACCCTTGATAAGATGGACAGCTGAATGGCTTACAGATGGGACACGGCAAGTATCATACAGCAATTCGACAGATGAAATTCTTGGTTACGGTCAGGGTTTCCAAAATGGTTCTGATCTAGGCCCATGCTTGTTTAGATTGTATCTTTCAGCTCTGTCATTTTCATTTGAGGTTCTACAGTCTGTATGCAGATGACTTGAAATTGAGTAAACTGATAACATGTACTACAGATACAGTATGTTTGCACAAGAACTTGACTAAATTCATGGTTTGGGTATAGGACAACAATATGCTTATAAATACATCAAAAACTAAGCGTGTGAGATTTGGGAGACATAACCTGAAAGGTGAATATTTAATACAACACTCAGCAGTTGAAACTGTAAATTCACTTAAGGACCTGGGCATATGGGTAGATCCAGCTTTGGGTTTTTCTAATCATACCCAACCAATCAGTTAATGACAGTTTTAGAACTATAGGTTGTATAAAAAGATTTATAAAGTCTAGGAAATCAGAAATAATGAAGCCCACTGTTTGTTAGTTACATTTGACCCATACTTAAGTTGTTGTTGTTGTGTCTTTCGGCTTATCCCGGTTAGGGGTCGCCACAGCGGAACTCTGGTCCACTAATGTTTGGTAGAGGATTTTTACGTGCCAAGCTACCAGCCCTGACACACAACCTTCAACAAAGGCACGCCCATTCACGTATGCCTCCAGAGAGAAGACGCTCTAGCTGAGAATCGAATGGGACAACATCTTGCTGTGAGGCGACAATGCTACCACAGCACCACTACCACGGGGGAACCCTTATATGAAAACAAGCATGAGTAAACTGGAAAGAGTAAAGAGAAAATATATCTTGGGAGGGTGGCCTAATGGTTAAGGTGTTTGCCTTACAAACACAATGTGCAGGGTTTGAGTCTTACAAGAGATAATTTGCTAGGCTTAAAATGGCTTGCAAGGGCAGTTAGCTTAGTACTAATCTATGAACCTACCAAGGGCACCTATGGATATGAAAATTTAAGTTATTATGAAAGACTATTATAACTGAACTTTTACAGTGTCTCAACAGACATTTAAGCAGAGATCTTATTCAGGTATATAGGGCATTTAGAGACAACTACCTCTGGGAATGTTTGGTGTTATCAAAAAGTAGTAGAGAATCATCAGACAACCTATAGGAATGAGATGTATACTAATTGATTCTCTGAGAGAGTAGCAGTACATTAAAGCAAGCACTAGTTTACACATTTTTAAGAACAGCCTGGACACATTATGGGAACAGCTGTTTTGGTCTCTTGGCAGGCTAGAAGGGCATTAATGTCCGTGCCTGAAATATTTCTATAAATCTATGTAATGAAACTCTGACCATATTTGTGCATGTTTACACACATGTATATACAGAAAGACAGAGAGACAACAAGTATTTATGGAATATCACAAAACAAGAATATCCAGCTGACACAGCAGAAATGTCACTAGAACTTACATTTACTAAAACAATTATTAAAACTACAAAAAAAAATAAATAAATAAAAAGATTAGCGTTTTCACACATATCACAGGTGCTTCCTCAGATCTAATACACAAAAGTTAAAGCATTCCTTAAGTACTCACTTTTAAATCTGCATGAGGTAAGATCCTAGATTTCAGCACAGGTCTTAAAGGTACAGAACCATTTAAAAAACTTTAGCACAGTCAGTATGCAGTTCTAAAATCCAATTTTGTCTCTACACATTCAGTCTTAGTTTTAATGTCACCTCTTCTAATACTAGGTTTAATCAACTCAAGTACCAGAAACATAAACCTACGGAGAGAATCAGTAAATACAATAAGCAATAGTCTCTATTTTATAGCCAGATATGGGCTGAGCAACATTATTTATTGAATGTACTACACAGTATGTTCATTATCATTGCAACAGCAGCAGTGATCTTCCATTTATTCATGCTATCAGGGCTCATTTTTTTCAATATATGTATTTTTCTTTAATTTCCTTATAATTATGAGATTTTTCTACTCTTCATAAATTATGCAAGTGAGTTAATATGATTTCTTCTGCTCAGTGTTCTCTATTCACAGTTTCAGATGTACAGTAACAGAGATATTTATTTTAGCTCTCATATTTAAACATGAACTGCTACTATATACATTGTTATTGATGAAGAATATATAATAGGCCTCTAACTCTAGGATAATAAATGTTCTTGAATTACTTCATTAAGTTTATTTTAAGTTCTTGAGCTATTTTAACATATCTAGTTTTGTAAACATTTCACTTTTACAAAGACGTTTGCAGTTATCCACAAACACCTCATGTAATCCATGTAGTCATTTTGAGAGAAACATTGTCCTAATGCAAAATGTACTGTAGGTTCTAGAAACTCCAGCAGGCTAAATATAGCTAACCTCATTTTTTTCCTTGCTAACCTTCTGCCCAGTAGAAAAGGGAATTTGAGTTTTCCTTGAGATTTTACATGTTTTCCTTTTCAACTGCACCTGGCCCTAATCTGTACCACTCATCTTTCACTGCTTCCTGTCCATGTAATATATACCTAGTGCAAATGGTATCCTTTTATATGCCTTAAAAATAACATTTTTCCTGCTGTTTTTTTTTTTTGTTTTAATTTCTTCCTAAAAGCTGATTTATTTGTCTGCACATTAATGTTACATTCATTTTATGTACTAGAGTAGTTAGTAGGCCTCTTTCAACTGTTTGAAAATAACTCCTGTACTTGTATTGTATCTAGTTTTCATATTTTGATTTTGTGGTTGCTTCAGTTCAATGTCTATACTCAAAAAGTATCTGTGTAAACCTGATACATAGCTTATTTAAAATAAATATTGTGGGAAGAAATATCCAGGGAATTGTTTTGGCTAGGCTTGTATAGGCCCCTAGGGCTGATAGCCTAGTACCAACCTATGAACACTTAAATGTAAACTGGAATGTAAATGGCAAAAGACAGGTGGCATACCACACACCTCTCAAATGTCGCTGATTTCACAGGATGTCCCTGATCCTGTTCCATTTCTTCACACTGTACCTCATAAAAGTTTCAATTTTCTTGCAACTCTCCGAGGATTATAGATAGTCAATAATGCCAGTCACCAGAGTTTCACAAGTGTTTACTGATTACTAGACTAATGACACAAGGGGAACTTTTTAAGCTGTTATTGTTTGGAGGTTTGTTACATTATATTATTGCTGGAATTTTTTTCAACATGCATTTAAGTTTTTGAAATTTGAATTTATTTATCTTAAATTAAATACATTTTATGTATTTTATATATATATATATATATATATATATATATATATATATATATATATATATCTAGGACGTTTGCTCGACTGAGCATACGACCGAATCCATAAAACCCGAACACACTTTAATGAAAGCACTTTTATCGAAAAAGCACTTTCGTTAAAGCGTGTGACAAAATAAAAAAAAAACACTACATTTACATTTTTGCAGGGGGGCTTCACCCCCCTGCACCCCCCAAACACACCCTATTTTAATATTCTCCCTCCGAGACCGCACTACAGTGGGGAAAAAGGGAAATTTCCCTTACCTGCACCGTAGTACAGCCTCGGCAACAGTCATACTTACGCGAAAGTGCTTCTTCAGTGAAAAGCACTTTCGCATAAGTATGCCTGGCCGTTTGGATTTCGGTCGTTTGATCAGTCGAGCAAACGTCCTAGATCCATATATATAGTATTTATTTATTTATTTTTTGTGGGGAGGGGGTTATATGTATTTTATACGTGTCAAAACAGATAAACACTAGTTCACATTAGATATCATATTATATGGAATGGAGTTTTGTTTTGGAAGCTAAGCAGGGTTGGCCTTGTTTAGTACTTGGATGGAAGAGCACCTTGGGAACATCAAGTGCTGGGGGTCGTGTGTCTGGGGGAAGTGATGTCATTGCAGAAGGGGGTCCCATGATTGTTCTTTGCTATAAAACCTCCTGTAACGTATGTAACAGTATCTGATGAAGTTTCAAACTATTGAGACGAAAGCGCTTATTGGATGTGTGGTGTGTGTGTGTGTGTGTGTGTGTGTGTGTGTGTGTGTGTGTGTGTGTGTGTGTGTGTGTATATATATATATATATATATATATATATATATATATGAAATGACTTTTTTGCTCATTAAAGTGAGTTTTTAATCTTTACTTGTGAATGGGCCTTTGAGAATACACGCATTTTGTGGATTTAATTGAACGGATATAAAGAGTGAACTGTTGGGAACCATGAGGAATACAGGGAGTGTTTTTATTTTGTTGGTTTGCGTAGATATCTACAGTCTCAAAAAATGATGCATCATTTGTCACGCGAAGTTAAAAATAATTTTATTATGCTATTGCACTGTTTAGATTAGAATGGAACTTCAAGGAATATATTATTTTGTGAAGTGGAAAAAAACAAACTCTATATTTTGCAAGTACGATTAAAAGAAAAAGAAAATAGCATATCTTCTCCTGACAGGGTTACAGGGAGATTTCATTGGCCATGTAACAGTTCCTGCTTTCTGAACCTTGACCAGACAAAGTTTTAATTTTATTATGCTATTGCACTGTTTAGATTAGAATGGAACTTCAAGGAATATATTATTTTGTGAAGTGGAAAAAAACAAACTCTATATTTTGCAAGTACGATTAAAAGAAAAAAAAAATAGCCTATCTTCTCCTGACAGGGTTACAGGGAGATTTCATTGGCCGTGTAACCGTTCCTGCTTTCTGAACCTTGACCAGACAAAGTTTTAATCTCGGGGACTTTGACTGCAATTTATATACCATCTTCACATTAACACCTGTGCTTTGTGCTTTATATTAGATTTCAGAGTCTTATTTAGATCAGATCCTTGTTATGTATGAAATGAGACCTGCCTTCCTGACTTGACACAGCAGTTCACACAAGACTCTAACAATGAGTCACACTGTGCTTTTTTATACACACACATAAGATCAACACACACAGAGTGGATGCGTGTGCCATCAAAAGTATATTTATCCACATTTTCATTCCATGCAAAGAAAACTATCTACTTAAAACATTATCTCAACCCTGCAAAAAAAAAAAAATGGAGTACGCCTGGTAAAAAAGCACAAACAAACAAAAGGTACCAGTCGTAGTGAACGAACCACAGAAGAGCTGTTCAGCAAGTATAAAATAGATAGAAAACTGCCACTAAACGTTTTCTACTGGAATGCAGGATTTGTTGAAAAGATGATGTCACCAGAGTTAAAAATCCAATTTATTGAGGTATTAGAAGAAAACTGCCACAACACGTTTTCAGAAATGTATAAACATTGCTAACTGCCACAACACGTTTTCGTAGGAGTTACACTCGAACTTCATCAGATATAAAAGAAACATCATGTTGTCACTTCCTTTTTATACATCTTGGTTGAAATACTCATTCAAGTAACTAATTAAACTTTTAAAGAAACCTTGATTCAAACAGCATTTAAATAAATCATTTGCATAAATATAAACCAGTTCCGTAGCATTAGGTAATGAAACCAAGTTTAAATATAAAACCCTTACACTAATATATATAATAAATAATTTTATACTAAAAATGTTTCTAAAAAAACTACTGGATATATTATAAAATACATTTGAACTGTATATAAAAATATATGTGCAATATATAATAGGATGGACTATATACTCCCAGCAATTAAATTCAGTAAAAAAAAAAAAATGTTATAAATTGTATATGTAAAAGATTTTATATCACTGACATTCTTTTAATTGTTTATACTATAATTTCACAGATCTGAGTTTGAGTAAAGGGGCAATGGATATATGGTCATTCATGCCCGGAGGCTTGCTGGCTTCTAAAGTAATTTGCCAATATGTCTCCCTAAATTCTAATTTAGTTTCCCAGGAGCCTCCCCTATGCTCTTTAGGAACCATTTCCACCACACAGAATTGAAATTTAGCTTGGGGGCATTGGAGGGTGTGTTTGTACAGGGCATTTCTAGAACTTTGCTTCTGGATGTCATTCATATGTTCATATATTCTACGTTTTAAAGTTATTTCAGTTTTTCCTACATAGAATCCCTCACAACCCTCATAAATGGCGATGTATACTAGCCCCTGGGAGTTGCAATTAGAGTAATTGGATGCCGTTATCCATCTCTTCCTTGCTGTCAAAAATATTTCTTGTTTATGTATAATGTATTTACATTGAGGGCATGCTCCACATTTATATGTACCCTTAGATTTACTAGAAAATACAGAAAGACTCTTATTGTTTTCTAAAAAGTTCTTTATGTTATAACCTTTCCGAAAAACAGTTTTAACTGTTTTCCCTTTTAAGTTAGGTAAGTCTGTGAATTCATTAAATTTAGCCCATTCACTTTCTACAAAGTTTTTAATTGCAAAAGCATTAGCACTGAAGTTAGTAACAAAAGTGCTATTGTATCCTGGACCGGTCTCACCTTCCTGTTGACTATCATAGTGGGAAATGGATTTTATTAATCCCATCCCTAAAATAGGTTTGTATTTACCTTGTCTATCGGAACACACTTCCTTTGTATGTCAATGATTAATTCAATAGGGTATCCTCTTTCCAAAAACATTTTCATAAGTAAATCACATTCTCTAATGACGTCTTCTTCATTAGATGTCATACGGCAAGCCCGAACATACTGTCATAGTTTCATAGTTTCATAGTATAGTACTAGGCTATCTGCCCTGGGGCATTTGTAAGCCTAGCCATAGTGATGTGGCTTTTACCACCCCATGACATGGTACAAAAATGTACAGAATAAATCTAGAATACTGTGCCTCTGTCTAGTAGTGACACAATGAAGGTCCCCTTATATATAATAGAATTAGTTTACTGTGCCCCTGTCTAGCAGTGACACAGATGTGACCCCTGGGGTAAACTTACGATCTCCCATCCACTCATCAAGATTTCTCTTGAAGAGAGTCAGTGAGGGGCTCTGCCTAATACGAACTGGGATCCTGTTCCAAAGCATGGGAAGCCTCTGGGTTATGAATCTATCCCTCCAGCATGTCCTATTCATACTTGTGCCGAGGTTTAAGTCTTTAGCTCTCGTGGTCCTGATGGATTTGGATTTTTGAGGTGGAGCATGTCCATCAGATCCTGATTGGACATGGCCTTGTACGTCAGGCAGAGATCACCTCTGAGCAGGCGGTATGCTACTGAATAGAGCTGAAGTTTCTTTAGTCTGGCAGAATAAGACATATGTTGGAGACCCTTGATCCTTTTGGTGAAGTACTTTTGTGGTCTCTCCAGCTGTTGCAAATGCCGGGTGAGGTACATACCAAATGGGGCATTGTACTCAATCATGGGTCTGATGAGGGAGGAATATAGGGGTACAATGACATCCTTGGATCTGGATGTGAATCCCTTCATGATGAGGTGTGCAAGGTAGAATGTTTTTCTAACCACTTTGGCAACGTGGGTGTCAAATGAGAGGTCGCTGTCTACTTGGGTCCCTAGGTCTCCGATTACTTTTTCCGTACTCAGTGGGTTGCTGTCTATGTGATAATTTGTGGGTACTTTGTTTTTTCCAAAGGGATGACTATACATTTTTGGCATTTAGTTTAAGGCCGTGACTACGGCACCAGTTGTCCATTTCAGTGAGGCCTTTTTGTAGGATGTGTGTGTCTGCTGGTGTATCGACTATGGCGCCTAGTCTGCAGTCATCTGTGAACTTTGTCAGCCACAGCCCTCCCATGTTTGCTTTAACATCTGAGAAATAAATGCCAAACAAGAGGGGTCCCAGGACAGATCCCTGTGGGACACCACTTGTGACTGGCTTTGAGTCTGACATTGCTCCAGCGATTTTAACTTTATGGGTTCTGTCTTTTAGCCAGTTTGCAACCCATCTAGTGACATAAGGGTTTACTTTTAAGCTGTTTAGCTTATCTATGATGCCTGAGTGGGGTATTGTGTCGAAGGCCTTAGCCAAGTCCAGGTATGCTGTATGGACTGCTTTGCCCTCATCAATGGCTCTAGTGACTGTTTCGAAAAAGTCAACCAGGTTTAAAAGGCAGGATCTGCCCTTTACAAAGCCGAACTGGGTGGGGTCAAGTGTCTGTAGGTCCTCTATGTCTCTTTTTATGAGTTCTATAATGATTCTTTCCATAGCTTTGCAGACCAGGCTAGTTAAGCTTATTGGGCGGTAGTTTCCAGGGTCTGTAGAGGCACCCCCCTTGTGGAGTGGGACCACTGTTGCTGTACGCCAGTGTTCAGGTACATATCCCGAAGTAAGGCTAAGGTTAAATAGCATTTTTATGTGTGGGTTTAGCTCCTCTTGGAGTTCACGTAACACGCACCCGGGATACCGTCAGGTCCCATTGATGCTGTGTTTTTGCTTTGTTTAGGCGGTTCTCACTTGGACATCTGAGATGATAGGGAGATTACATTCAGCTGGGATAAGTATTTCTTCTTTTGGGGTGATGGAGGGAGAAATTTGCACTGAACCTGTCAGCCAGAATGTTGGCAATATCTGTGGGTTCAGTGTATTTTTGTTGTTGTGAACCAACTCTGAGCATATCTGAGGGTTTCCGCCCAGGTTTCTAACATAGCTGAAGAAGGCTTTGTGGTCATCTTTAGTGTCCTTAGCGATTTTTCTCTCAAAGTTTGCCTTGGATGTTTTATGAGAGAACGTAGTTTTCTGCTAATGTTGATCAGAGATGTCTTCCCTTCATGGGATTTCGCTCTGACGTGCAGTAGCTTCCTTCTTTGTTATACAATTTGTTTATGGCTGAGGTCCACCAGACAGGATGCTTACATTTGGTGGAGAGGGACTTGGATTTGTTTGGGATTGCATGATCCATGCATTCTTGGAGATGTCCATAGAAAGCATTTGTGAAGGATTCGGCATTGTGGGATGGGGTATCCACTGGCACAGTGGGCTTAAAGGATACCATCTCAGTCTTAAGAAGAGTGAAGTCTGCTTTTGAGAAGTTTTTCACTGTGGTCTTTTGTGCTGGGGGTGGAGGTGGGATATGTATATCCAGGGTGATTAGTTTGTGGTCAGATCTCACTAGTGAGGTGTATACGTCCGGTGTGGAGCATTTTGTCCCCATGCTTGTGATGATCAGGTCTAGTATATTATCTCCCCTAGTGGGAGAGGTGACTAGCTGTTCCAGTGCATTTGAATTTATGAATTCCAGGAACCTTTGGGCTAGGATATTAGGGCTAGAATAATGTACCCAATCTATGTTTGGGTAGTTGAAGTCTCCCAGTATGATGGTATTTTGTGATACATTCATATCCTCCAATGTCTTCAGGAAGGCTGAGTGGGGTTCTTGAGATTGGGAGGGTGGTCTGTAACATGCTACCAGTTGTATAGCAGTTTTGCCTATGGTTAGTTGCACCTGTATGGTCTCTGATGCTTCATGTGTTGCTACTAACCTGGAGGTGTGGGTGTCCTTTATGAATATGGACACTCCCCGTTCCTTTGTGGTTCGGCCTGGGTTTTGGGGCCGAAAAGCATGATATGAGGTACAGCCTGGTAGCGCTGGGGTGCTCTCAGGAGCCTTGAGCCAGGTTTCAGTTACTGCACAGACGTCGATGTTCTCCATGCTGAGGAGTGCATCAAGTGCCTGCATCTTGAGATTTAGACTTCTGGCGTTGAGCAGCATTACCCTTAGTTTTTTCCATTTTGTTTTCTAAGGAGGTGGGTTTGTCTTTTGAGCCTTGCCTAAAAAGGCACTATGGGGGTGGCAAGAGCCTTAGCCAATATCCGGAAGCCCAGTGGTGACAGGTGTAAGCCATCCCTTGCGAAGCAGCATGGCTTGTCCAACATATCATCCCAGGCAGACAGACATTGGATCCCCTTAGAATGACACCAGTACTTGAGCCAATTGTTAAAGCTGATCATCTTGTCTTTGTATTGTGGTATCATTCTTGGTGAGGGCAAGATGCTGCTCAGGGTCAGGGTCATACCAGCCTGGGCTACATAAATCGGAGAGCTCCTCTATGTCTCTTTTCATGTAGTCCAGGGAGGTACGTCTCAGGTCATTCACACCAGCATGGACAATGACGGAGTCATATTTGTACTTGCTTTGGAGTGACCTGAGTGTGTGTGTTATGTGGCGGATCCTAGCTCCCGCTAGACAGCTCACAGTCACCTTCTCCTTGTTCAGCCTGGTCAGTGGGACATCAGTGTGTCTGACTATGGAGTCACCTATTACTAGTGTATCAGGCAAGGTGTTTGGCCTTAAGGGCTGCGATTGGTCGACACACTGATTTACTGAAGTATGTGTTGCATGTGTTTTGTTTTGAGGTGGTGGAATTTTGGATGTCTGCTTTGGGAGCCTCTGTTGTTTTGGTATGTTTTTTATTAGAGCCTCCAAGTATGTCTTTGTGTTTTTATGTGTTTGGTTTGCAGTTGTGTTAGGTCTATGTGGGACTGGGATTGTTGTGTGTGTGGTTCTCATCTCCTCCTGTCTGGTCATGCCAGCCCTGAGTGGAGAGAGTTCAGCCTCCAGTTTGTCTATATAGTTGCATCTCTCACATGTATTTGTGTTTGTTGGGAGGAGGAGAGGGTTGTCTGTGTACATGAGACAATTGTAGCATTGTCTCAAGATACCCAGATTGACCAGCTGAACTGGAGACGACGCCAGTAATCTACCACTCAACATGCTAGAACAGTATAAGGGAGTGGTATACCTTTAAGGGAAGTGGATATTCACAGGGGTGGTAAGTAGATGTAGTGCTTTACTTAGTACAAGAGTGCTTACTTAGTAGAGAAGTATTGAGAACAAGTGCTAGGCTTATACTACAGTGAGTAGTCTGGTTATACTAAGAGTAGAGCTTCCTTAAGGGAAAATTTGAAGAGCAGACTTGGGATTTTAAACAGTGAACTACAAAAGAGCTAGAAATGGTCCCAAACAACCAATTACTACAGCTTCTTGTGCTGAGGTCACTTCCCCCAAGGACAGGTAGGCTGCTCAAGGCTCCCCACTCCCACTGGTGAGCAAAGAAACTTCCTTCTATCCAAGTAAGGTAATGGACAACACAGGAATTACACCACAGCCCAGAATACAGCAATGCCTGTAAACTGGTCTAAACTAGTTGAGGAAGGCGAGAAAACAAGGATTATTTTTTTGTTTTTTTGGTAGAAACACATAAAATGCAGAAACAGTGATAAATCAGTTACACAGGCTAGCACACTTTAGTGGGCAGCCTCCACAGTTAAATTAAACAAACAAACAAGCAAACTTTCGATCAAATTCAACTAAAAAGTAACTTTAAGTGCAGATTTTAAAATAATGCAGCAATCAGTTAAAAAACAGTTCAGGCTAGTTCAAGGTAAGCTACAGAAGCTATTTCAAGTGAAAAAAAAAGCAAAGATACTTAAATCCAGAAGGTAGTCGCTTTTCTGAGTTCCCTGCTGCTAGGACCACTCTGTAAACCCACGTGGAGCTTGTCTGAGCAGTAATACTCTTCTTTTGATATAAGGGATGGGCAGTAGTAAATCTGATATAAGTATTGGAAAAGGTGGGTTTCCTGTATATGGTAGAATTAAACCCATTTTCAGTCACATGTAAAGAAACATCTAAATAATTAACATGATTGATAGTTACTTGGTATGTTAATCGCAAAAAGGTAGTACTTTGATTTAAGTATCCAATAAATTCTTCTAATAATTCATCTGTATCATTCCAAAAAATGCATATATCGTCCAGAAATCTGGTGTATAGATTCCAATACTTGGCATACTTACTGTTACTTATAAATGTTTTCTCCCATACAGACAAAACTATGTCTGCATAAGTGGGGGGCACAATTGGCCCCCATAGCCACCCCAGATTCCTGTTTAAAAAATTCACCTTGGAAATACAGAAAATTGTTATTCAGGACAAGTTCAGCCAGTTTAAGAATGGTATAAAGATCATTTTCACTAGTCCCTAAGCCATATTGAAGAGCCTCTTCAACCAAGCTAACCCCACGTTGTGGGGTATAACAGAAAATAAATCAGTTACATCAATAGTCACAAATTTAAGGTTTGATACCTTTAAATCTGGAGTAATTTGCCTTAGACACTCCCAGGAATCTTTTAACAAATGCTTATCTTTGCCCCACAATAATTTAATTTTCCAGTCCAAGAATTTTGACAAAGGTGAAATCTTGGAACCTTCGGATGCTACGATGGGTCTTAAAGGAGGGGTCAGTGACATTTTTATGAACCTTGGGTACCCCAAAAATAGAGGGTACCCTAGATGTTTTATTTTCAAGTACAGATAAGTATCATAATCTATTACCCCCTGATCAAATAGATCTTTGAGGGCCAAATCTATCTTTTTGTATGAAATATTTATTTCATTAATAGATACTTTGCTGTACCTGGAAACATCATGTAAGATAGAATACATTTTAGCATTGTAGATAATCTTATCTATTATTATGATCCCCCCACCCTTATCTGGATCCATGATCCTGATATTTGGAAATTCTCTCAAGGCTGTTAACAATAGCTTTTCCCCCTCTTCCAAATTGGATGTGTTGGTGTTGAACCTGATTTTATCCCTAATTTGCTTCTCAATACTATATTCCAGGTTCCTCAATTGGGGTGGAAGGGAGGATTAAAAGTGCTATATTTCTTAGGTACATTATTTTGTATCCTAATCGGATTATTTCCAAACATATTCTCCAGATTTAATTTTCTAATGAACATCTCTACATCTAATATAGCCTGTGCACCCCCAAGTACTGGTTATACATTGTCCAGTAAAGGAAAAGCATTAAATTCACATATTTTGTCCCCCCGTTATGAGGAAAATATGCATACTCTGGAACACATTGATGGCTTAAAGCCTAATGAAGGCAATTTTGAGCCCCTTCCACAGAGGTCTGATAAAATCCATAACAGAAACAAAAATGGAAACAACAACCATTTTTTCAGGGGACAGTACCAACAGAGGGGTGGGGGGTACAACAGGAACTGGCAGTAGTTGTAGATTCTAATATTACTACAGTGCAAGGGGACAGTTATGAAGTGGTGAGTCAAGCTGGATTTCATATTTTTAACTACAGTAGTAGGGAAGTGACTCAAGAATTTTTTAGTCTATTCACAAAAGGTTTTAAATTTGCACCCAGCCAGAATAGCAATTTAGCACAGGCTATATTAGATGTGAAGATGTTCATTACAAAATTAAATCCAGAGAATATGTTTGGAAATAATCCGATTAGGATACAAAATAATGCACCCAAGAAATATAGCACTTTTAATCCTCCCATCCACCCCCAACTGAGGAACCTGGAATATAGTACTGAGAAACAAATTAGGGATAAAATCAGGTTCAACACCAACACATCCAATTTGGAAGAAGGGGAAAAGCTATTGTTAACAGCCTTGAGAGAATATCCAAATATCAGGATCATGGAACCAGATAAGGGTGGGGGGATCATAATAATGGATAATATTATCTACGATGGTAAAATGTATTCCATCTTACATGATGTTTCCAGGTACAGTAAAGTATCTATTAATGAAATAAATATTTCATACAAAAAGATAGAGTTGGCCCTCAAAGATCTATTTGATCAGGGGGTAATAGACTACAATACTTATCTGTACTTGGAAAACAAAACACCTAGGGTACCCTCTAAGTTTGGGGTACCCAAGGTTCATAAAGATGTCTCTGATCCCCCTTTAAGACCCATCGTAGCATCCGAAGGTTCCAAGATTTCTCCTTTGTCAAAATTCTTGGACTGGAAAATGAAATTATTGTGGGGCAAAGATAAACATTTGTTAAAAGATTCCTGGGAGTTTCTAAGGCAAATTACTCCAGATTTAAAGGTATCACACCTTACATTTGTGACTATTGATGTAACTGATTTATTTTCTGTTATACCCCACGATGTGGGGTTAGCTTGGGTTGAAGAGGCTCTTCGATATGGCTTAGGGACTAGTGAAAATGATCTTTATACCATTCTTGAACTGGCTGAACTTGTCCTGAATAACAATTTTCTATATTTCCAAGGTGAAGTTTTTTAAACAGGAATCTGGGTGGCTATGGGGGCCAATTGTGCCCCCACTTATGCAGACATAGTTTTGTCTGTATGGGAGAAAAAAATATATAAGTAACAGTAAGTATACCAAGTATTGGAATCTATACACCAGATTTCTGGACGATATATGCATTTTTTGGACTGGTACAGATGAATTATTAGAAGAATTTATTGGATACTTAAATCAAAGTACTACCTTTTTACGATTAACACACCAAGTGACTATCAACCATGTTAACTATTTAGATGTTTCTTTACATGTGACTGAAAATGGGTTTAATTCTACCATATACAGGAAACCCACCTTTTCCAATACTTATATCAGATTTACTAGCGCCCATCCCTTATATCAAAAGAAGAGTATTGTAAAGGGACAGTATGTCCGGGCTTGCCGTATGACATCTAATGAAGAAGACATCATTAGAGAATGTGACTTACTTTTGAAAATGTTTTTGGAAAGAGGATACCCTATTGAATTAATCATTGACATACAAAGGGAAGTATGTTCCAATAGACAAGGTAAATACAAACCTATTTTAGGGATGGGATTAATACAATCCAATTCCTACTATGACAGTCAACAGGAAGGTGAGACCGGTCCAGGATACAATAGCACTTTTGTTACTAACTTCAGTGCTAATGCTTATGCAATTAAAAACATTATAGAAAGTGAATGGGCTGAATTTAATGAATTCACAGACTTACCAAACTTAAAAGGGAAAACAGTTAAAATTGCTTTTTGGAAAGGTTATAACAAAGAACTTTTTAGAAAACAATATGTATCCTTCTGTATTTTCTAGTAAATCTAAGGGTACATATAAATGTGGAGCTTGCCCTCAATGTAAATACATTATACATAAACACGAAATATTTTTGACAGCAAGGAAGAGATGGATAACAGCATCCAATTACTCCAATTGTAACTCCCAGGGGCTAGTATACATTGCCATGTATGAGGGTTGTGAGGGATTCTACGTAGGAAAAACTGAAAGAACTTTAAAACATAGAATATATGAACATATGAATGACATCCAGAAGCAAAGTTCTACAAATGCCCTGTACAAACACACCCTCCAATGCCCCCAAGCTAAATTTCAATTCTGTGTGGTGGAAATGGTTCCTAAAGAGCATAGGGGAGGCTCCTGGGAAACTAAATTAGAATTTAGGGAGACATATTGGCAAATTACTTTAGAAGCCAACAAGTCTCCGGGCATGAATGACCATATATCCATTGCCCATTTACTCAAACTCAGATCTGTGAAATTATAGTATAAACAATTAAAAGAATGTCAGTGATACAATTTATAACATTTTATTTTCTGAATTTAGTTGCTGGGAGGATGTAGTCCATCCTATTATATATTGCACATATGTTTTTATATAAAGTTCAAATGTATTTTATAATATATCCAGTAGTTTTTAAATTTTTTTTTTAGTATAAAATTATTTATTATATATATTAGTGTAAGGGTTTTTATATTTAAACTTGGTTTCATTACCTAATGCTACGGAACTGGTTTATATTTATGCAAATGATTTATTTAAATGCTGTTTGAATCAAGGTTTCTTTAAAAGTTTAGTTGGTTAATTGAATGAGTATTTCAACCAAGATGTATAAAAAGGAAGTGACAACATGATGTTTCTTTTATATCTGATGAAGTTCGAGTGTAACTCCTACGAAAACGTGTTGAGGCAGTTAGCAACGTTTATACATTTCTGAAAACGTGTTGTGGCAGTTTTCTTCTAATACCTCAATAAATTGGATTTTTAACTCTGGTGACATCATCTTTTCAAAGAAGCCTGCATCCCAATAGAACATGTGTAGTGGCAGTTTTCTAAGTATTTTTATACTTGCTGAACAGCTCTTCTGTGGTTCGTTCACTACGACTGGTACTATCTCAATCCTGGTTAACCTAAAAAAGAAACTACACAAAATACATGTAAAAAAGGTAAACATTAGCAATAAAAGAAACAATAAGTTCCACATAAATTAAACTTCTAGACAATAAATCTGATAGTGCTTCCTTTATACCTACACAAATAAGCAAATATAGACAGATGAAAATGGACAGAGAACATTTTAAAACTTAAAGCAGCCAATCAGAAAAAAATTACTGGCAACACAGAAATCAGTCTACATTTCTGAGGTAAATAAGATTAAAGAAACTAAAGCATAACTGAAATATAAAACTGTGAAACCCTAACATAACATAAATGTCAGTCCAAAAAGAATACCAAAACTTACATAAGTATATAGAGTTGAAAACCACCCATGAGAAAGCACATTCATAATAATCTGCAAAACCATGTTAAGCCCTATTTAGCAAATAACTTAAGCAATGGAACTTTCACATCCTATTGAAATCAATGGAAATTGTAAATTAAGCTAAAAAAAAAAAAGAAACAGAATAGATGTAGTCCAGTTTATATGATATACAAAATGGTTTGTAGCCATGATTTGGATGTGATGTCTTTGCCACTTGTCACAAAAATGTATTCCCGGATATGTACTACAAAATATATATGCATCACACCCTAGACACCAAACATTCCACCCACATAAATCGAAATCTGACAAAACACGTATTAATTTCCAGTAGAGCTTGAGACAATCAGTACTATCTAGTAATAATCCTCTGCTAATACCACAATTACTATAGTTTACCACAATGCCTTTCTGGAAAACTGTAAAGTAATGCCAACAAAAAACTGTGTCATATAACAAAGGTTCAACTTGTATGCAGCATGAAGAGTTGAGAATTTACTATTTAAATTGATTTGATTTTTATTTAATCTTGGGAAAATGCTGCTTTGGTAGTTTGTCTGAAAAGATTAATAGGTGTAAATCAAGAACATGACTAATTATTTCCCAAAAATATAGCATTATGCTATTTGCTACCCCTCAAACCCTGGCCAAACTCAAATAATCCAATACCTAATGGTACACAGGAAAAATATCCGAGAATTTTCCTTGGCCCTGCCTTAAACTTTCTGAGACATAAAGACAGTGCAGTTAGCAAATATGCCTCCTTACTACTAATGGACAGAGACAGCTCCTAAATGCTTGGGTCCTCTCAAATTATCTATGGTATGAGCCCATTTATTCTCCCCGGGGGTAATATATAAATGTCAGTGACGGGATGGATAAGGCCAATAACCAAATGGGGTAGGTTAATTAGAGCATAAAAAGGGAAACTGGCTAGGCCTAAAATGGCTTCCAAGGGCAAGTACTTAAATATGAACCTGTGAACAAAACACTTCATAACTGAAACTTTGCTGCAAAATTTCACACCTGTTGTCCCAAACAGCAAGGCAGTACATAACTAGAAAAGTCCTCATTCCAAAAATTGAATATGCCTAACTTTTATTAACACTTTAGATTAGCACCAAGACAATGAAAGACAAAATCTGTCATTTTGTACTTGTGGATGACAAGCATGCCCACCACTCTGATCTCTTAAAGAGATTTCATGGGCTATCAGTTACTAGCCAAGCTACTATGCTGCTCGGCACTCAACTGTTCAAAATTATCATGCTGGGTCAATGCCCCCTCCTCCCAAAAGCAACCTCACAAATAACAGAACAATCATACTCATTGAGAGGGAGTCAGGATGATGGCATTACATTGAAGAGACACCTACCACAGTGGAAGGGCCTTCACTAAACTTGAGCCAACAACATGGATTCAACTACCCAGAGAAATATATTCTCAGATAATAGTGGATAGCTCCGAGGCTAAATTGAAGGAACATCTACTAGAAGAAACTGCTTGTAATTGCTTTTGCAACAATCTATGAGTTGCTGTATGTAGGCTTGTATTCTTACCATTTCTGGAACATTTACAAGCACTACCTTTAGACGTCATTGTGCTAAGAGAACTCCCCTGTAAATACTGTAAACATTGTACATATTTCCAGATTGCTTGAAATATTGTGAATATTATTGATTATTGCTACCCATTTTGTATGTGTATTTACTTTCAATGTAAATTTTTGATATTATATGATGTATTTTCATTTTTGTGATCACTTTTTTGTTACACTAGCCACCTGGCGGTATAAATTTTGACTCTAGATGTTTGTCACTGCCGAAGTGACACCCTGACCCCATGTGCAAAAATGGAAAAAATGGATGATGGATGGATGGATGTACTTTGCATCTCTGAAGCCTAAGTTGTATTTGAAAAGGGTCAACTGCCCATCCATTTGCTTGGTTACCAAATTCCAAATGACTAACTAACTAAGCAATAAATAAATCAGCCAATGGGCACATTTTTTGTGAAATGGAAAGGAAGCTGAATTAATTCAAAGACTCTAAAAATACAGGATAAAGCAGGTATAATTATTGTAAAATTCTTTAGCTGACATCTGGTCTTCTGAAATGAAAATGCAAAATTCTCATCAGCTGTGATTGACTATCAAAGTTAAAAACAAGCTATTTATTTTTAGAAGGAAGAAATCTGTCAATATCTCATGTAGTAAATAATAAAATTACATTCTATTAGGAACAAGAAACTAGCAAATCATATTTTTTCACAATCAAAACATTGTTTGGATTGTAGGTAGAGTACAGAAATAATCCAGTAGTTCAGCTGGTGAGTAAACTGAAAAGTACTCGAAGCAAAATAAGCAAATACACACATTAGTACATATACACAAACATACATAAAGACAGTAATGTGCATCTCTCTGTATGCCAATGATTCATTGCAAACTGGATGTGAATGTCTGTATCCATGAGCTAATACGACAAACTGGCAACACTGCAAAGTCTTGATTCTAATAACTCAACTGGCAGATTCAGACAATATTGACTGCCATATTTAATACATCGTAAGTCTTGATGATTTTCACATTTTACTGCAAAACTATGGCACAAAGAAGTATGTTCAATACCTAGAACAAACCCTGGCACATTTGCTACAGAAGATAATGTTATTAGATGACTTAAGCATTTTTTGCTGATATGCAATCATTTTCATTTGTTTTGGTCTTCAGATGAAACCTACAGTTGTTGCAGCCATGCAATCCACTAAATCAATTGCTGGATTATACATTTTCATTAAAAATGCTACAAATTTCTGAAGTTATCTAGTACTATTTAGAGTAAGCAAAGTGCCCCCCCCTGTAACAGTTCATTACATTTTGTTTTTAAGCTTCAGATTTATATTTTTATGAGTAAACAATGCAGCTTTAATGTGATGATGAACACATTGTGGTTTGGGTACTCATTTTATTTATGTTTACTTTTCTGTTAATCTCAGTCTCCATGTCATTCTTGTTATTTTTGGCTTCTGTATTGTCAGAGTGTGATTAAAAATGGACTGTTTGGTTCAGTACATCTACTCCATTACCAAATTAAGCTAAATAAATGCATACAAACACAAGTTTATCTGATGAATGCAAGCAACAATAAATATCATGCTTCATGGAGAAGGAAACTTTGCTAAGACACATACAAAAGTCTTTCCCTGTTGTAAAAATAGAGTTTTATGTTGTATCTGAAATGCACAATGTGCTGGTTCAAACTGCTGAAAATTGTGAAGGTTACCTCACAGCATTTAGCAAAGTAAAGAATGACAACTCCAGGAATTATCACTGCAGCTCCTTCAAACCGATCACATAATTTACATATGCTGATGAATAAAGACAGCAGCTCTGTCTGGTGCATAATGTTGTTTGACAAGGTGACCCACAGTATATGCTTTCAGAATGCAAAATATTCATTGTATTACTGATCTAAAACAAAACTCCTGCCACACTGACTGTACATTTTATTTGGTAATACTGAAAATATTAAAAAAAGTTACCATAGTAAATGTAGTGCCATATATATAAGGGTTCTCAATGACTACTGTTCATAGCTTCACTTTAACACTTTGCTGTGAAGGTAAGGGATAAATATAATAGCAACAATTGTTTCTTTTTGGTGAACTCATGGTACAGATACAGTTATATATATTTTTTTATCTATAAAGCAGCGGCGATCACACCTATGATACAGTATGAAGAAAATGGTTTACTATTAAAATTATGAAATTTAAAACAAATTCCGTAATTAAATGTCATGATGTATTGTCAAATCTGCAGATTTTTAACTGTTCAGACAGTCAAAGATCTGCAGTAATTGTCAAAAAAGTTGAATTCTACATTTTACAGCAATTAACGATAATGCCACCCTTGCCGTAAATCCCCAACTCCTACAAATAAAATCACCCCCCAACTATATATTCCAACTCTGAAATCGCACTACAGTAAGGAAAATGATGCATTTCCCTAACTGTAGTGTACCGCGGTCTCTGTACACCCCTTCGAATTTATATTAGTGAATGCACAGGACATTCGCCAATAGAAACATTAGAACATTCAGAATGTACTCATATGAACTATTCGAACATCTGTAGTTTAAATTGTTCATATGTGTACATTCTGACATCAAGATTTTAACAGTAAACTGAAGAAAACACTAAACGTATATGTGTGTGTGTGTGTGTGTGTGTGTGTGTGTGTGTGTGTGTGTGTGTGTGTGTGTGTGTGAACAAGTAATACATTTCCAAAGTTATGGAGTTATGTTCATCAAATTAAAACATCACAAATTACTTTTTTCCAGCACTTTGCTTTAAACTATCAGCATTTTCATCATAGTTACATTAAAATGAGCACTAAAATACTAAAACGTTTCTTTCTGTCTGGAAAATAATTCTGGACAATGAATGGAAAAAAATGAATCATCTGAGAAAACCTTCACAGAGATCCTTCCACAGATCCCATAGTAAAAATTACAAAAGGGTGAAAGAGAAAGAAATGGCCTGATTATACCCTGTATTGCAAAATCTCAGGAAAAAAAATCAAACTTTCTAATTAACTGATATTTTAAATGCTATGCATTCAAGTTAAAGGGTACGTCCCACACAGGTTATGCCTGATCTTGACTAGAGATGTATGATTGTATTTATAGTACTAAGGGAAACATTATGCCTAGGAGATTGTAGAAATGCTATTTTGTTTTAGTCCAGAGTTTATAACACTAATTTTAGTTATACAGCCTGAATGACAAAATTAATAAATAAAAGAAACACAGAAACAGAGATACAAAGAAGGGAGAGTAACTTATTTCAGAATTTATCTTTGCATTTTAAGAAGATACTCCAATACAGAATTATTTGAATTGCATTTTACTTGCTATGGAGGAGAATTTCCTTCATAAAATAAAATAAAATTAAATTAAATTAAGAGATACAGACTAAAAGCCAGAATACATTATAATAAAAAATAAAGGCTTCTGTAAACAAATGATGCACACCTATATCAATGACACAGCAAAGAGCAGTAGAAACAAGTACTAGAGAGTGCGTACAAAACAATGAAGGCAAAATGTTGATGATTTACAACTGTCTGACCGTATAGAAAGACCATCAGAGAAAACAAAACAGACATTGTGGGCAACAGTAAAAGTGCACAATCTGACAGCACCGCATTTTATATGTTTTAAACAACTTTTTCATTCAATGATGGCCTGAACAAAAATCACAATTAAAGCAAAAAACTCAGATATTCCTCTTCAACTTTGTTTCCACCAAAATCCTTTCAACTTATTCTAACTGACCAAGACTATACTGTAATAACCTTGAATCTTTTCATCACACTTAAACTGACCAAGACCACACTGTACAAACTAAATTAAGCTAGTGGTCTAGGACCACCAGCAGCCATGGAGTTATAGATGCTCTGATGTGCACTTAGACCTTTTTCCTCCCTTTTGATCCAGTGATGGCCCGAACAAAAATCATATATAATGAAAGAAAAGGAAGAAAGATATGTGTTGTATCGAAGGCTTAATGCTCAAAGTTAACCAAACAGCAGTGCATAATAAACATAAAAGAGAAACGCTTGTGATGATACACAAATCATATCTGGAAATACTACCTGCCTTTCTATGACACCTTAAAAAGATAGTCATTTTCTGTGAATTTCCAACGTACTGCTCCCGCACAAATGTAGTGACCCTCTGTGCACCCCTCTGAAGTTTGTGAGGAAAGTTAAAGAAACAATGACCAAACTGTCCCCAAGTCCAACACAAGATAGTGACCTATGAGATTTGGGAGTAAAGTTAAAGAAATAATGACATCATCTCCAGCTGTCCATACAAGGTACAGGAACCTCCTGTGCACACCTCCAAGCAGGGCTGTTTTTAGACTAGGTGTGGCTCAGGGTGGAGGCCACTACCAAGCCCATGTCAAAACCGACTTATACAGCCTTGGTAAATGGGGGGACTACCAATCCCCCAAAAGCTCTGAACGTCTGGGAATTCTAAGATGCATTTTATTCCTTGAGAAATGACTGTAAACCGTGCAAGTGACATGAAGATCAGTTACTTTCATCAAGATAACACTCATCACACCTCTCAACCTCTTACAGCAAGAAATCTGGACAAAGTCATAAATAATGGGGGGACAGAGGCCCAAAAATAGGGACAAGTTTTAGATATTGTTCTTTAATTACTTAGAAATTTAATAGAATGACAGGTTTTGCATAATACGGATTTTCTGAAGTGTTCTCAACTGTCCAGATTTTCACAAAATGTCCAGATTTCCAGCTTATATTTTTGGTCTGTTCCTCATAAAATTTGTGGTTTTCTGGCAAATCACTGAGGACTGAAGTCACAAAATAATGACAGATATTCGAGTTTCGTACTTCATATCCTTCAGAAAATGCATGCCAACACAAAACCTGTTGTTCTAGCTACTTTCTAAATTTATATGAACAATATTTAAAATCTGTCCATACTTTTGAGCCTTTGTCCCCCCATTATTTTAGACTTTGTCCAGATTTCTTGCACTATGAGGTTGAGAGGTATGGAAGGGTATAAAGTTTGAAACTCAACTCTGTTATTATTTTCTGATTTCAGTCTTCAATGATTTGCCAGAAAACCAATTTTCTTTGAGGAATAGACCAAAAACATGAGACAAAACTGCAGACATTCTGTGAAAATCTGGACAGTTGAGAGGAATGACCCCCATCAAGCAGTTATACACACGTCTACTACATTTCAGATGTCAAGACTGTGATAAAAAAAGATGACAATATAATGCATAATAAACAGTTGTCACATATTAAAATATTCCAGGTTGCCTCAGATAAAGTATTCTACTTCTGCAATGCTGGAATAATGAGCAAACAGCATCAGGAAGCCTAGTCGTTTTCCTCCAGAGACAGCCACTATGATTATAAAGACTCTGTGTATATCACGGGTCGGGTTAACTTAAGTAATCTTACTTCTCACAAATGCATGCTAGTCCTGGAAAGCCAAATAGTAATGGCTGCTTTAAACTGAGAGATCAACAAAGAGTGTCAATTTACTGTCATACAGCCAACCCCAACACCACTGTTCTTAACGTCTTACCCTCCAGAACAGGAGAAAACTCCAAAAATAAACAGGGACATTTTTTTTTTTTTTTAAATATTAAGTACTATTAACATGTGAAGCTGGCATAATATGAGAAAGCAAAATAACATGCATTTTCTGATGCAAAAGAATGTTATTATTTATTAGATGAAATCCACCCCCCCCTCCAAATTACCAGTTTAAGAAGGGATTAGGAGGGAAAGAGCAAAATGTTACAGCCACAAAATCGAATGGCAAGTTTCATCTTCCCTAGCCCTGTCCATGCAGACAAGTTAGCCCACATTATAGTATTGCAAGTTACACCACACAAATCATAAATCCAGAAATATTGTCAAATAATAGCTGGTTAACCACTGTCAGCATCAGGAAATTAACAGTAATAATACTTACCTCACTGCTGAAGTCTTACATCATTAACAGTAATAATACTTACCTCACTGAAGTCTTACATCATTAGCAGTAATAATACTTACCTCACTGCTGAAGTCTTTCATCATTAACAGTAATAATACTTACCTCACTGCTGAAGTCTTACATCATTAACAGTAATAATACTTACCTCACTGCTGAAGTCTTACATCATTAACAGTAATAATACTTACCTCACTGCTGAAGTCTTACATCATTAACAGTAATAATACTTACCTCACTGCTGAAGTCTTACATCATTAACAGTAATAATACTTACCTCACTGCTGAAGTCTTACATCATTAACAGTAATAATACTTACCTCACTGCTGAAGTCTGACATCATTAACAGTAATAATACTTGCCTCACTGCTGAAGTCTGACATCATTAACAGTAATAATACTTGCCTCACTGCTGAAGTCTTCTATCATTCTCTCAACTGTCCAGAATTCAGGAGAAAGTCACTTCTGTCATGATATGGCCAGCCAACCATTACAGACAAATATTTGAACATTAAGGTTCCTAATAGCTTCAATATATTAAAAATGTGACGATCATGATTCCTCACTCTTGGTGCCAAATGATGCATGTCTAACGTGATGTTGCTTAACTGAATGGTCATGCCATGAGGAGCACCTCCCCGTGGGGCATCATCACACTGTGGGGTGGACACATTTTGCTGGATTAGGGCACTGAGCTGTATTTATTTGCTTATTTTTAGAACAATGTTTCTTTGCCCTAAAACTGGAATGAGCTCTTCTTCAAGCATGGTGCCCTAGACTGTCACCTAGTTGGCCTATATGAAAGGATGGCCCTGTATATACACAGAGAGATATATGTGCATGTGGGAAGCAGATTGGCACAGTGGATAGTGCTGTCATATCACAGCAAGAGGTTCTCAATTAAAATCACCAGCCATTATGACTTTATCTCAGCTGGGGTGCCTTCTCTGTGGATTCTGCATATCCTGCCTGTATTTGCATTGGTTTTCCCCAGGTGCTCCGGTTTATTCCACCTTCCAAAGACATACAGTAAGTGGATTGAATACTCTAAACTGGCCAGAGGTGTGAGTGAGTGAGTGAGTGAGTGAGTGAGTGAGTGAGTGAGTGAGTGAGTGAATGAGTGAGTGAGTGCGTGAGTGCGTGTGTATATGTGTGTGTGTGATGTAAAAGAACACCCATGGCAGGGCTAGCCACCCGATGATGTAAGTCTTGACTGTAGATGATTGTCACTGTTGAAGCGATAACCCAACCCCATGTGTAAAAATGGGAAAAGGGGTTCTGGATAAATGGCTGGATAAATATGTGTCTGTGTGTGCATTTTATACATGTCTGCAGATAAATGCATTGCCTAAGACTTAAGGTAATAAAAATGTGCTATTAGTTCAAACAGTATAATTGAGCTACAAAATAACAAAATGCCAACACTGGCAATTTGATAACCACACTGTACATTATTACTTTTGTATATGTGCTTGTAGGTGTTTGTGTGTGTGTGGGTGTGTGAATCCAGTTAGCAAAATAAAAGTTTGCAAGGGAATGATAGACATTGAAATAAACATGTTCAACAAGGGCTCTACAAAAAGTGCATGAAGGCCACTGTCTATAAGCCAGGGACTCAAGCATGATGTAGCTCATGTAAGCTAACCTGAATACGAGTTTGGACAAGTAGCTGTTGCACATTACGCAAATAATTTAATTTATTCGGGGTCAAGCAAGTTAAGTGAGGCAGCTGTGGACAAGGAGTGCGAGGGGGTGGAAGGGTAGATTAGGGAAATGATTGGGAGGGGGTGGCAGTGTACATTAGGGAATGAATGGGGAGGGGATTTAGGATTATGGAGCAGGAGAAGCTTTTTTGGGCACAGGAGTGGGAGAAATATTTTAGAGCTAGGAAGCAGGAAGATATTTTAGGAAGAGGTTATGATTGGAGAATTTAGGTTTAGTCTGTGATCAGAGACTTTAGTTCTCAGAAGGGGGAATGAAATTTTAAGGTAAGGGAGGGATGACTTGTGTTAGGGACTGGGTGGGAGTTTTGGCATTAGAGTTAGGGCTCTGGCAGGGCTATACAGTTTTAAAGGGGCTGGTGTTGGAAGAGCTAAGTAGCTATAGGAGACCAGGCTAATGGAGTTAAGAGCATTTGCTTTTTCGAGTAAGTGGTAATAAGCAGCTGTTTCATGAGCTGCTAACACACCGGCACTTGTAGAAGACCCTTAAATACGTTTTGTGAATAGTCTAACTGCAGTTGATTTATGCACAAGACAATGTATGGGCAACAAATACTTAGTTATGTTAAATGTTCTGCTTTGCTATTGTGCTACAAGCTTGACAGACAATATATCTATATCTATCTATGAGTCCACTTTGTAAATTCAAAATACTGAAATCTCAAATTTCAGTTATTTCAAACTTAAAAAGCTGCATACTCACATTTCCAAAACCAGCAGAAGTGCAAAATTCAAAATACCGAAGCACGGATATTTTGAATTTCTGCTTCCGGTGGTGCGGTATTTGGATGTTTGGGTTTAATTTTGGTAAGTTTGTGTGTGTAAGTATGTTGGTTAGGGGTTTAGTGTGCGTAAGTGTATGTTGTGACTGTTATGTGTGTGTTTGAGGGACTGTAAGATGTGTGTGTGTTTCATTTGTATTTCTGTTTGTGCGATCTCTGAGTTAGAATATATAAGTAGGGGGTGTGGGTGGTGCAGCTCTCCACGTGGGGGGTGCAGGAGGGCTTTCCCCCCTGCTTACATGTAGTTTAGATTAATTTGTTTGATTGTGAGGGGGGGTTGTATATGTTTTTGTGTACTGCATGTGTAGCATAATTATGGGATTATGAATTTCATGGTTGTGTGTTTTCGAATTTGTGAGTTGTGGTTGTTTATTCAGCTTTGTGGTTTCGAAATACTGAAATTCGAAATTTCAGTATTTTGAAATTACAAAGGGGACCCCTATATATATACATATATATATATATATATATATATATATATGTACACACACACACACACACACACACACACACACACACACACACATACACACACACACACATATATACTTTTTTGGTATGGGGATTAAACAAACTATTAATACTTAATAATTTAATAATATTAGGAAATTTCAACTTTCCAAATACAAAATAGGAAACCAGTAGAGGTTAGATGAGTCTTGAAGTGCTATTTATGTTGACTACACTACAGAAAAGTCTTGAAATACTATTTGTTGTACTTGTGTAACTAATGCATTGACTGTTATTTTTCAAATATTCCAGGTTCATGCTCTAACTCTGCCAGCTGTAACTTCAAAAGATGTAATGAATAAAATATATTTTAAGGCATTTTACAGATGAAAGTAATGATTTATTCAACTTTGTAATTACAGTAAGAGAAAGCAAATACTTCTACTATGAGAAAACAATGACTTCGACTGTGAAAGATCACAACATGATCCTTCATTTCTCTGGTATTTACCTACAATCTCAGATGCTACCCATTACATACAAAGTAACAGGACAGCTGAAATCAAGTGCTTTTTTGAAGGGGGAATTCTGTATCTCCCCCCACCACACCCCCACATCCCTTGGGTTATATACTCCAAATCCATACATGCATAACAAAATTACACAGAAAAACATATGAAAAGACATAAATGTTCTGAGCCACACTGATGTGCTCATCAAACTGTATTCTTCAAACACATATGGTGACATAGTAGGTGTCCCACCATGTACACAGCAGTACCCTTTCTTCTGCATTTCAGGCAAAAGAAATCTTCACTGCTATTAAGGTAAAGGAGACAGAATCTCTGCAAATCTGCTGCTTTCACTATTTGTTTGATGTTATCACTTCCCAAATGCCGGGAGACTAATATCTATGTTTTTGTATGAAGCAGAGAGTGGGCAAATGTTTTTACCTTTCCCTGATTCACAACAAGAGCATAGTCACAGCTTTATATCATGCACGCTACTAGTTAGTAGAGATATCAGACAGGAAGTTGAAACCCAAAAGAAGAGATGAGTAATATCTGCATACAGCAGGGTACTCTATGAGACGTTCATGCGCTGATATTGCCAAAAAATAAGAAAACCTAGGGGAGCCTAGCATTATCACAATCGGACACCCCCTTGTGCTCATGATGTGTGGATATTTTCAAACATCACGTAATGAGATTAGCTGCCTAAAAAGGTTGTGGTCCATTCCAGTGTGTTATCAATGAAGGATCCAGAGTTGGACATTCTGGGCTCTTTCAACATCCTTACCTACACCGAGGTGTACAGTACAAGCTATATTAATGCTGCTATTTTTTTTTTTTAAATGAATAATAAGCATGAATAAAGGCATTGGTAATGCAGATCTGGGGAAATAGTTATGCTTCTGGTTGCACTGAATGCAGTACATGCCAATATATCCAATTACATGGAATCCACACTCCATCTTAGAGTAAAAGGGACTAAAGCTCTTACTGTGAAAGGACACCTGATATGCAATTCTTGCACTATGAGGTGCATAATGATGTGTGATCCAACTATCCATCCATGCATAACCTCGTTTTCACATTTCTGCACATGGGGTTGTGGTGTTACATCACCAGTAACCATCATCTGGAGTCAAGGTTCACACTTCAGGTTGCTAGCCCTGCTGCGGTGGATGATGTCCGATATACTGATCTTTATGCCAGAGAAGAGGAAGCCCAGAGACTGACAAGAAAAAAAGACCACTGATTTGGGTAAGCTGTGATTTTTAAGAGGTAAGTTGCACTGAAAAGTTATTTTGGTAGGTGAGAGTGAGTAATAATGATGATGCACTATTTACAGCCCAGTCAGCATCCTTCCCATGGTTACCAGAGCAGTGTAAATATAACACAAAATGTCACCAGAAATGCAGATGCAGGAGTCCAGCAGCCTGAGTTAGAAAAATCATGCCAAGACTAAAAATGTCTTGCACGTGTAATGCATCCCAGGAGCAGATAGCACCACCAGCCCTTTGGAAAAAGACTTCCTGTATGCAAGACTTATCCAGGTGCTGTGAACTGTCTGATGGGAAAGATAGAGCAGAATTGTGCTGTGTACCTCCAGAAAGGACAGGAGAATATGAGTTGTGTTTACTTCTGCACACAGATTGGTAGGACACAAGGGCACTACAGGGCAGGCTAAAATATACTACAACTAGCCAGGAGAGATGAAAGTGATGAAGCAGAAATGAGTAATTAACATTAAAGCAACAATGGGTTTAAGGTGGAGAAATGACAGAGGCTATACAAAAACACTCTTGGTAGAAGCACACATTGCTGCTTTGTGGGAATCAAGTAAATGCCGTAAAGAAAATAAGTCCCCAAAAAGCAGTGGCTTGGCTCATTTTATTTCTTTCCTGTTGGTGATTCTAAGTAGCTTGTGCTAGGTGGACACACTAGGCATCCTAGCTAAGGAAATTTGATGTTTTACTTTCTGTGACTTGGTGCAGTGGTAGCGTTGTTGCCTCACAGCAAGAGGTTCTCCCATTCGATTCTTGGCTTGGGTTGGGAGCGCCTTCTGTGTGGAGTCTGCATGTCCTCCCCACAGTCGAGTGGGCGTTCGAAAGACATGCGTTGAATGGGTATGCCTTCGTTGAAGGTTGGGCGTCAGGCTGGCAACTCGACACCATAAAAAACAACTGCCAATCATTAGCGGACTGGAGTTCCGCTGTGGCGACCCCTAACCGGGAAAAGCCGAAAGACAAACAACAACAACTTTCTGTGACTTTTGTTGAAAACTGACCACAACCTGCTGACTGACTGTTGCACTCAAATGTATGCAAAGAGAACCTTCTTGAGTCGATGGGACACTTGCAACACACACTGTGCACATCAGTAAATCCTTACATTTGTAAGTCATACAACCATGTACAACACCATTCTTCTGCAATCAGTTTTTGAGTCATAATAAGCATGTCCATCTGCAGCTGAATTATACATGATGGCCTGAGGAGAGTGGCAGACATGAGCAGCACAAAGAGAAAGAGAAACATTGAAAATAAGATGCTAGTAAGAAAGAGAGAATGTACTACTTAGGGCCTCATAACATGAAAACAAAGTAAGAGACTATAGTTTTGAAAGTCACAGCCAGGGGGAGCAGTACAACACCAACTGCTTACACGGAACATTGCTCTACGGCAAGCAGCTACTACTGCAAGTCAAAGGATGTTGCAGTAAACAAAATGCTCCGATTCATTACTGCTCAGAGTTGAAGACACTCTGTTGTGCTAAGCATAGTTAAAACAAAAGTCAAATGTCCAAGTATGATTTGCATTCACATATTTGGATAAATGCTAAAGTCACTCTTCTTCTTGACAATTACAGTTGCAAAATGACTGTATGAACTATTTCTGGCTCCGCTAAGTGTGCTGTTCAGTTTTTTGGTTAGAACTGCTCTACCTTCAATCTAAACAGTCTATTCTCTATCTGAAAACCCAGCACTTGCTCCTAAAGCATTTTTACACAGGTAAAGCACTCAAACAAAAAGAAAGCACTACATCCACCTACAATCCCCTTGAGTACCCATTTCCCTATAGGTCCTTTCTGACTCACTTACACAGCAATCCCTTACACTATTCTAGCATGTCGAAGGGTCAATTACTGGCGTCCTCTCCAGTTCAGCTGGTGAACCTGGGAATCTTGAGGCAATGTTACAACTGCCTCATGTACACAGACAACCCTCTCCTCTTCCCAACAAATACAAATATATGTGAGAGATGCAACTATATAGCCAAACTGGAAGCTGAGCCTCCCTCGACTCAGTACTGGCAAAACCAGTCAGGAGGAGAAGGTAACCACACACACCACAAACCCAGTCAAACATAGACCTATCACAACTACAAACCAAACACAAACACACAAAAACATACTCGGAGGCTCCAATTAAAAATCTACCAAAACAACAGAGGCCTCCAAAGCAGACATCCAAGCAACCACTACCACAAAACATAACACATGCAACACATAGTTCACAAAGTCAGTGTGCCAAACAGTCACAGCCCTTAAGGCCAAACAACATGCCTGATACACTTGTAATAGGTGACTCCATAGTCAGACACACTGACGTCCCGCTCACCAGACTGAACAAGGAAAAGGTTACAGTAAGCTGCCTGTCGGGCGCTAGAATCCACAACATAACACAAGCACTCAGGTCACTACAAAGCAAGTACAAATATGACTCAGTCATTGTCCATGCCGGTGTGAATGACCTGAGACATACCTCCCTGGACTACATGAAAAGAGACATAGAGGAGCTCTCTGATTATGTAGCCCAGGCCTGTATGACCCTGACCCTGAGCAGCATATTACCCACACCAAGAATGATGCCACAGTACGAAGACAAAATGATCAGCTTTAACAATTGGCTCAATTACTGCTGTCATTCTAAGGGGATCCAATGTCTGTCTGCTTGGGATGACATGCTTGACAAGCCACGCTGCTTCGCAAGGGACAGCTTGCACCTGTCACCCCTGGGCTTCCGGATATTGGCCAAGGCTCTTGCCACCCCCATAGTGCCTTTTTTAGGCAAGGCTCAAAAGACAAACCCACCTCCCTAAAAAACACAAGTGGAAAAAAACTAAGGGTAATGCTGCTCAATGCCAGAAGTCTAAACCTCAAGATGCACGCTCTCGAAGCCCTCCTCAGTATGGAGAACATCGATGTCTGTGCAGTGACTGAAACCTGGTTCAAGGCTCCTGAGAGTACCCCAGCACTACCAGGTTATACCTCATATCATGCTTTTTGGCCTCAAAACTTGGACCGAACCACAAAAGGAGGGGGAGTATCCATATTCATCAAAGATACCCACACTTCCAGGTTAGTGGCCAAGCATGAAGCATCGGAGACCATCCATGTGCAACTAACCATAGGCAAAACTGCCCTACAGTTTGTAGCATGCTACAGACCACCCTCTCAAACTCAGGAACCCCACTCAGCCTTCCTAAAGGCACTGGAGAGTATGAATGTCTCTCTAAATACCATCATTTTGGGAGACTTCAACTACCCAAACATAGACTGGGAGCATTACTCAAGCCCCAACACCCTAGCCCAAAGGTTCTTAGAATTCATAAACTCAAATGCGATGGAACAACTAATCACCACTCCCACAAGAGGAGATAATATACTAGACCTGATCATCACAAACATGGGGACACAATGCTCCACACCGGAAGTATACACCTCATTGGTGAGATCAGACCATAAATTAATCTCATTGGAAATCCACATCCCGCCCCCACCCACAGCACAAAAGACCACAGTGAAGAATTTCTCAAAAGCTGACTTCACACTTCTTAAGACTGAAGTGGTATCCTTCAAGACCCCTGGGCCAGTGGAAACCACAGCCCACACCACTGAATCCTTTATAAACGCTTTCTACGGACACCTTCAAGAATGCATGGATCATGCAATCCCAAATAAAACCAAGACCCATTCCCCAAAGGCAGGCATCCTGTGTGGTGGACCCCAGCCATTAACAAGCTTTACAACAGGAGGAGGAAGCTACTACATGACAGAGCAAAATCCCCAAAAGGGAAGGCATTTCTGATCAGTACTAGCAAAAAACTACGATCACTCATAAAATCATCTAAGGCAAACTTTGAGAGAAAAATCGCAAAAGACACTAAAGACAATCACAAGGCCTTCTTTACTTATGTTAGAAACCTGGGTGGAAACTCCCAGATATGCTCAGAGTTAGTCCAAAATGACAAAAAATACACTGAACCCACAGACATTGCTAACATACTGGCACACAGGTTCAATGCAAACCCCCCCCCCCCCAAAAGGAGAAATATCTATCCCAGCAGAGTGTAGCCTCCCTGACATCTCAGATGCCCAGGTGAGAGCTGCCCTCTCCAAAGCTAAAAACACAGCATCAATGGGACCAGACAGTGTCCCGGGTTGCGTGCTACATGAACTCCAAGAGGAACTAAACCCGCACATAAGGCTGCTGTTTAATCTTAGCCTTACTACAGGATACATACCCAAAGAATGGTGTACAGCAACAGTGGTCCCACTCCACAAATGAGGCGCTTCTATGGACCCTGGAAATTACCGCCCCATAAGCTTGTCGAGCCTGGTCTGCAAAGCTATGGAGAGGATCATTATGGAATTCATAATCAAAGACATTGGGGACCTACAGACACTGGATCCTACCCAATTCGGCTTTGTCAAGGGCAGATCCTGCCTTTTGAACCTGGTCGACTTTATAGAAACAGTCACTAAGGTTATTGATGAGGGTAAGGCAGTTCACACAGTCTACCTTGATCTTGCAAAAGCCTTCGACACAATACCCCACTCAGGCATCATAAACAAGCTCACCAGCTTAAATGTAAACCCATATGTCATAAGATGGGTTGCAAACTGGCTCAAGGACAGAACCCACAAGGTCAGAATTGCTGGAGCCATGTCGGACTCTAAGCCAGTCACAAGCGGTGTCCCACAGGGCTCGGTCCTGGGACCCCTCTTGTTCGGCATTTATTTTTTGGAGGTGCAAGCAAACATAGGAAGATTGTGGCTGACAAAGTTCGCAGATGACTGCAAACTGGGCACCATAAATGATACTCCAGCGGACACAAGCATCCTTCAGAAAGGCCTCATAGAAACGGATAACTGGTGCCAGAGCCATGGCCTTAAACTGAACGCCAAAAAATGTATAGTCATAACAAAGTACCCACAAATTACCACATAGGTGGTAATCCATTAAGTATGGAAGAAGTAATCACGGACCTAGGGACCCAAGTTGACAGTAACCTCTCATTTGACACTCACATTGCCAAGGTGGTTAGGAAGACCTTCTATATTACCCACCTTATCATAAAAGGATTCACATCTAGATGAAGAGAGGTCATCGTGCCCCTATACTCTTCCCTTATCAGGCCCATAATTGAGTACAATGCCCCATTTGGGATGTACCTTACCCAACACCTGCAGCAGCTAGAAAGACCCCAAAAGTACCTCACCAAGAGGATCAAGGGTCTCAAACATATGTCATATGCTGCCCGGCTGAAGAAACTCCAGCTCTATTCAGTCACATACCGCCTACTCAGAGGCGATCTATGCCTGACATATAAGGCCATGTCCAATCCAGAATTAATGGACATGCTCCACCTCAGAAAATCCAAATCCACGAGAGCGAGAGATTTGAACCTCAACACAGAAATAAATAGGACGTGCTGGAGGGACAGATTCATAACCCAGAGACTCCCTACACTCTGGAACAGAATCCCAGTCCATGTTAGGCAGAGCCCCTCAATAACTCTCTTCAAGAGAAATCTTGACGAGTGGATGGGAGATTGTAGGTTTACCCCGGGGGTCATCCCTGTGTCACTACTAGACAGAGGCACAGTAAACTAAACCCTAAATGGGCATAGTATTCTCATTCCAAGGGGTGGTTAGGCTTATAAATGCCCTAGGGCAGATAGCCTAGTATGAACCTGTGAACTACTTAAAGACATGCTCTGCTCCTAATTAGCTGAATATGACTGACTTTTCCTAAATGTCTGCTATTTCCATGTCTTCCAGTTTACCCTGATTGGTAGGTGCATAGGCAGCGCACATACACACACATCCATTAAAACAATGGATTCTTCTTCTTATGACCCATGATTCAGGCAGGACTCAGGCACAACAGCTTTAGTGAATATTTGTCAAAAGTGCAGCAGAAGCACAGTTTAGCATCATTCAGTGCGTGATGCACTGCTAGTGTAGCAATGGACAAAAGGCAGTCGACAGGGCACACAACTTAACAATTCTGTTAGTGCAATTTAACGGTCACATTTAGTGCCATAGGCACCAAAAGGTTACACCACATTTCGAACCCAGGTATTCTACTCCCACAGGCCATATATATTCTAGCTGGCCTTACAACTGCAACATTTGTTTTTACTGCCCCTTTACAGGGATACAAAAAGGAGACAGCAAAATATTAGGATAGCAGCTTATGTTATAACTGATTTTAACACCAGGGCATACCTTTCAACTTCTTAGAGCAAGAAATCTGGACAAAGCCATAAATAATGAGGGGGGGGGCATGGGCCCAAAAATAGGGATGATTTTTAAATATTACTCTTACAAACTTAGAAAGTTGATAGAATAACAGGTTTTGTGTTAGCATGAAAATGATGAAGTCTGAAACTCAAATGTCTGTCATTATTTTTTTACTTCAATCATTAATGATTTGCTGCTGATTTGCAAGAAAAAACAAAACACAATTTTATGAAAAACTAACCAAAACTATGAGAGAAAAATCTGGACATTCTGTGAAAATCTGTACAGCTGAGAGGTATGAAGGTGACATAGTCTATCCCAAACATTAACTGCCCAGTCTACATGCAAAACACATGAAATAAACACATTTCCTTTGACTTCAAAAATAAACAAAAGGAAGCTATGAAACTGTGAACAATGTAGTGGATTATGATCAGTTCACAGATCATAACCTGCTTAATATATGTTCAAGACATGAATGCCAAGAAATTCACCTTGAGAGAGAAGCTCAACAGGTGAATCTTGGCATGCATGGCAAGAACAAATAAAGGTTCTGATCGGGGAACTGATCATAAATTCTTTGTAGGCCGTGAAGCTTTATCTGCTCCATGTACAACTAGTTAGAAAGGAAAAAATATCACTAGGTGATTTCTTGGCTTTCAAAGCTGTAAAATGCTTAGCGAGTGCTATGAGAAAAGTAGTGTAATGTAGTCAATTATGTTTACACTCCCTTTTAATGCTTCTCAACTGTCTAGAGTTTCGCAAGAAGTCCAGATTATTGCTTTATATTTTTGGTCTGTTTCTCATAGAATCTGTGGTTTTCGAGTTCGTATCATTCAGGAAATGGATATATCCTGTTATTCTAGCAACAGAGTTTGTTTGCGAAGTTGGGGGCACATTATCAGTACGGATAACAGACGGAAGCAAATATTTTATTTCTGTTGCTGTCATTGCTATTCAGTACAGGCAGATTTTACTGCCTAATGCTAGACCAAACCTTTACAATATGAGTAGAGGGTGCTTAACATTTGCTAAGGTGGGGTCACACTCCTCTCTGGCGCTTAACTGGTTTGTCTTTTTCCGAATATTGGAGCGTAATAAGCACGATCCATGCACTACATTATTCTGCTACCAATTCAGTGTCATAGTCCAAGATTTTAGTCAACTCTGCAATATTAATAAATGTCTCTCAACTAAGACAAACACACAGACATATTATATACTTACATATATAAAACATGCATGTTTTTTCAAATGCATCAACACATTCTGACAGCAGTCTATGCATGATTAACTTCCATATCAGTGACAGCATAAGAACATAGAAAGGTCACATGGAACAACCTATGTAAGATGAGCAGTCCCTTGTTTATCTGATGGCAATCTCTGTGGTTCTCTCTCACTGGGTAGCATACAAAGGGCTCACACATATATAAACATGCATAATTATTTGTATAACCACAGTCTATCAAAAGAAACAAATATTCTTCACCACAAAAATGTTCCAATTCCTTTAAGTGCAAAGGATTTATTGTAAAACACTGTTTATATCATAAAATACAAAATATAATCTCTAGCGCCTCGGCAAACTTGCCTTTTATAGAGTAAGATTTTTTTACCATTCACACTCTCAGCTTTATACTAAATAAGACACACCCACTTAATTACATAATTAGTTAAATGAAGAAACAGTATTATATATAAAAAACATTAAACACTATAAATACATTATTTTATAAATGCCTTTTACAATAAACTTTTCCACATACATTCATGGTTCAGTCCTATAGGGCTTAATGTATTACATTTTAAAATCAAACAGGTTTCTTTTTGTCTTAATATACATTTTATATGTTGTTCATTCAAATATTCCCTTTCCTTTACACTATCTAACACTGTCACTTTCAATCCCTCTGGATTACCATTATGGTATTTATTAAAATGCAATGATATAGGGCTAGTTTGTTTATTATTCTTTATATCTCTGATATGCACTTTTATTCTACAAGCAAATGTTCTCTTAGTTTCTCCCACATAAAATTTATTACACAAACATTTCAAATAATATATAACTCTCTCCGTTTTACAATTAAAGGTCCCATTTGTATGAAATGAGACCCCATTAATTTTACCAAATTCCTTTACTATATATTTACAAATACTACATTTTCCACAAGCCACAGTTCCCAGTTTCTCCACTTGCTTCACCATTTGCATTTTTGGCATATTGAATTTACTATGGACTATAAAATCTTTTATACTTCTCCCTCTTCTATAAGAGAAACACATTCTCTTATCGTGCAAAAAGTTCACCTCTCTTTTTACAACATTCCAGCTATATTTTACTTGTTCCACAATTTTATCTAATAATGTGGAATAAGTGGAAATGAAATGTCACCCTCTTTTACACTATCTTTTACTTTCCCATATCTCACATTTTTCTTTACCTTATTCAAACTAACTCTTAAATCCATTTCCTTATACCCCCTTGAACTGAATTTATCATAACTTTGATTTAATTCCAATTCAGCTTGTACTGGATCACTACATAATCATTTAATTCTATTAAATTCCATATATGGTATGGACTTGATAGTATATGGAGGGTGAAAGTTTTCTCCATGCAAGATGGATCCTATTCCTTTAAATTTTCTATGTATACAAGAATTAATATATTCACCTACTTGCCCTCGTATCACTACATCTAAATAATTCACTTCTCATCCTATTTGTAAACCATCATTCTAACTCCCGTGTTGTTATCTTGTATTTGATCTAAAAACATTTTAACTTGATCTTGCCCTCCTTTATGAATAAATATCAAATCATCAATGAAACAAAAGTATTTACACACATATTTCTTAAAAAATTGATTAGTATATATGCATACATTTTCAAAATAACCCATAAAGATGTTCGCATAGCTGGGAGCAAACGCTGCCCCCATTGCTGTACCTTGACGCTGTCTATACAAACTTCCATTAAATTCAAACGTTATTATTTAAGCACATTCTGATCAAATCCACTATAAATTCTACTACTGGACTTTTCCCCCATTCAATGCTTCATTGCATGTATTCCATCTTGATGTTTTATGTTAGTATATAAATTAACTACATCTATAACCAAAAAATACATATTATGTTCCCAATGTTTTATTTTCTCTAGTAAATCAAACACATCTCTAATATAAGATGGCAATTTAAATACTGTTGGTAACAAGTATTCATGTAAAAAAACATGATATATTTTGCATAAAACTGCCACTTGCTGAAACTATGGGATGCCCTGGTGGATTGTTCATACTTTTATGTATTTTAGGTACACAATAAAAACATGGCATTCTAGGATTTTTGATACTAATTTTTTCCTTTACATCTTTATATGAAAAATAATGCAACCTATGTCCTTTACCAATCAATTCATTGTATTAATTTTGTGCTTCCTCATATTCTGTCATACTAATTTTTTCATAAACATTCTCCATGTTCAGATGTGTGTAACACATTGTTAAATATTGTAAATAATTTAAAATAACCAATTTCCCTCCTTTATCAGATGGTTTAAATATTAACTCAGCCTTTTGACTCAAATTCATTAAACATTTCCATTCTTCCTTTGTAAGATTATATTTAACTTCCTTTTTACTTTTAATAAACTTTTGAAATTCCTTTTCCACACTGTAAGTGATTTATTAAAATATTTTATACTCTCATTCCTTTGTGGAGGCATAAAATCACTTTTTACCTTAACTCCACTTGTGTCCAATATACAATATGCATTTACACATTCATCTGAATAACATGGATAAAAACTATCATTCATACTATCATCCCATACCCATCAATTCCTCACTTTCACTTTCATCCTGCAGAATACTTGTCACTTCATTATTTTTAAAAAAAATCCAGCAAGTTTAATTTACGGCTAAAACAAGAAATATCACCTTTCAGTTCATAAAGTCTAGGTAAGACTGTGGGTATATATTTTAACCCTTTATCCAACACATTTAACTCACAGTCCGATAGTTCATAGCCAGATAAATTGACTACATACCTACAGTCTGCTTGTATCCCACTTGTGTAGATATTTCAGTCCCATTTACCCCTTTTAAATGTTCGCTGGTTAGTGTAACCTTCTTTATATTGTCCCTGTCCATTCCAACTCCGCTTATGACTTGTCTGTGCCTCTCGAAAAGCATTCATTCCACTTCCATTCCCTGGTTTAGGGAGCATTGGAAACTCTTCTACATCCATTTCTCCTTCCGTCTGCGACATACCACTCTCTCCTGAAGTGAAACCTTGTCCTTCTCTCCTGGCGTTGTTTCTCTTAAGAATGCATAATTATTTATTCACTTAATTTATTTGTTCTCATATACCAAATGTATCCAATTTGGGATAGCAGAGGAGCTTGGACCTACCCTAGAACTTAGTGGACACAAAGCAGAGAAAATAATCCTGGATGGGATACCATTTATCACACAGTGCACACACACACACACACACACACACATACACACACACACACATGCATACATATATATGCACTCACATCACAGATGTATGCAGAAGGGTAAACACATATATGCACTTGTAGTAGCATGTGTGCTCGCTCAACCCCTCACACACACACACACACACACACATGTATATATATATATATATATATATATATATATATATATATATATATACATATTATATACAGACACAGACTCTTGTCTAAAGTTTGAAGGATAGCATTTAGACAGTCCATCTCCTGACTTTTCTTCACCCTCTATTCTAAAGAAAGGCTACAACTTTCTTTATGTTTGTCACAATTTACTACTTTCAGGGGAAAGTCTACAGTGCTCTGCAAAAAAAAAGAAGTCTCACAACATCTGTAGTGGGTAAACAGGAGTTTAAAACTGACAGAAAAGATTCTCAGTTACTTTTTCATTTTTTTAAAACAATGCCAGACATGCTTTAAATGTTGACATTACAATTTATATACTGATTAAAAAAAAACAAAATATTGTATTTTTCTTATATTATACCAATGATGTATTTCCTTCCCAATCTGGTTTTCAGTTTTATTTTTTTGAGGCCACACAGTATTACGCTGTTGTAACCAAGCAACACCTCTTTAATCATGATGTACAATCACATTTCTTAGGGTAGCATTTACCTTCTTCAACAGTGCTAGGAATTCCACAATCAAAATATGTTAATAGGATGATGTCAGGGTATGGGGTAATGGGAACATTCAATGCTTAACTTGATGGTCTGAGTGAATAACAACGCTGCTAAAAATTGGCTGCCGTGTCTCTGTTAGGAGTGGAAAGAACACCAGATGAGGATACCCTCTATCTGTACCTTTTACAAGTAAATCCCTGGCCCATGAATCAAATTACTTGCCAAAGAACCAGGAGTACTTCCTAAAAACTTTAATATGAAGCGCTTTTCGTCTTGCCTTTTAGCAAGACTTCAGATAACAGATACTTTCAATACTACAAGTTATATACACATTAAATTAGTCACATGATCAATTTAAAAGCAATAAAGCACACACTTTTTTTCACTACAACCCTCCCATAAAATTCCATCTGGCATTTAACCCCTCAGCTCCCATTATATAAACTTTTTTACTCACTACATACAGTGTAAAAAGTTGTTATAATTTATATATGCATACATATACTAGTTTATAACAAACTTACTTTCACACTTAATATACTTCATAATAAAATTATTTATAAATTAGCACAAATTAAACTTCATCTATTTAAGCTTCTCAACTTTAAAATACAGAAAATGGAACACATTTCGTTCAGACCAGGGTAATAATATGCATCAGTAAGAAATTGCCACAACAGTTCCAATCTTTCTAGCAGCAATGTTTCTGGGCCACCCCTTCCATCTGGTATGATGCAATCTATTGCTCAGAATTTAAAATGATGTTGTGGGTATTCTTTTATATGCCTTGCTAAGGAGTTCTCCAATTTTAATTCACAAATAGCATATTGATGTCCGTAGACCACTCGTTCTCTCAGTCTTCTCTCCGTTTTGCCTATATAGAAGGCTGGGCAACTTTGGCACATAGCTGCATACACCACTAGCTTAGACTGGCAATCTAGCTTGTGTTTTGTCTTATAACATTGCCCCCTGATGGTAAAATTCTTCCCTATATCTATATACTTATAAAAAGTACACATAAAGCATTTAAACATTCCTGTCATATGTGTAAGGAGATTTGGTTTCCTCTCCAAGATGCTTTTCAGGTTGGGGCCCTGCTTAAAGGTAATATGAGGGTGCTCTTGAAGTTTTTGTCTCACCATACAGTCATCTTGAACTATATCCCAGTTTTTAATCAGGATAGAATAAATTTCTTGGGTATTCACGCTATACATTGTGACTAGATTGTGTGTACCATGGAATGATCTTGCTCAATTATTCATAGATTCAGTCAAATCACTATTCGGTGGAACTAATATTCCCCTCTGTGATAGAATGGGTTGATAGAAACCTGTCATTCTTTAATGTTGCACCTCCCACATCACTTCTGATACTAAATTATGGGGGTATCCTCTTTTAGTAAACATGCCATGTAAATGTTTACATTCATAATCAAAGTCAACTTCTAAAGATGTCATGCATGCTGCCCTTACAACCTGACCCTTGAGTACTGACTTTTTCTGGTGAAATGGGTGACAGCTACTGAAATGTAGTAATGAGTTAGAGTACGTTTCTTTTCTAAAGATCTTAGCTATAAAGCATTTATTAATACTGTCTTTACTCAAATACACATCTAAATAGGCAATCCTGTTGGCATCAAAATTGTAAGTAAACGTCAGAAACTGGGTAGTAGAGTTAAAGTAAGTCACTAACTCATCCGCTGTAGATACATCACCTTAAAATAGAATAAAAATATCATCCAAAAACCTAGTATAATGACATATTTTTTTCTTTTATTCCAGTTATTTTAAAGATATATTCCTGCTCCCAATAAGCCATACCTAGATTGGCAAAGCTGGCCCCAGAAAGGGAGCCCATAACCACACCATTTTTTTGCAGGAAATATCAGTTGTTAAAGGTGACGTAGTTATTAGACAAAATTATGTCCAATAACTCTTCTAGAAAATTCACCTCTGTTCTTGGGGCCCCTCTATTCCATAGTAAATAATGGGAGGGTTGTAGTGAAAAAAAAATGTGTGCTTTATTGCTTTTAAATTGATCATGTGACTAATTTAATGTGTATATAACTTGTAGTATTGAAAGTATCTGTTATTTGAAGAAGTCTTGCAAAAGGCAAGATGAAAAGTGCTTCATATTAAAGTTTTTAGGAAGTACTTGGTCTGGTTCTTTGGCAAGTAATTTGATTCAGTTGTTTATTTCATCAGTTTGTCTTCAAATCCCTGGCCCATGTCATATCAGAAGTTGTGAAAATTCAAGTGCTGAGTGTTTTAAAGATAAAATAAAAAAGTATGTCTGTTATTTGCTAATGATAAAGCTATTTTTTTAATATAGACGACTCTTCCTCAGCTCACTAAGTTACTTGGAATTTCAGTTCAGTTCGTTTATTTGGTCATCCTCATTGCAAGTAAGCTGGGATATAAACGGAGGCAATACCCATATACTACATCTCATCTCCTCAGACAAAGCAGTGGTTTGATTTCAAACTGACTTCCTTTAAAAATCTCTGAATAGCCTTGGCCCAGGTACCAAAAACCTTAAACAGCAGCAGCATCCAAGGGTTTTAATGATCACACCTTCTGCTGGTCACTCCTAATACCTGCTGAACAGTTTACGATGGCGATGAGGATATCATTATTCCTCTAGGTTCATAGGTTTATTGTCAACCTTATAACCAATCAGCCTTCAGGAAGCATGACTGTCATAACCCTACACACCGTCTTCTTCTTCTGATATATATATATATATATATATACATATATATATATATATATATATATATATATATATATATATATATATATATATATGTGGGTCACCTTCAGATGCCCGACAACGCTGCTTCCGACACGAACTGACGGGATGAAAACACCAACAACGCAGATGACCGAATATATATATATATATATATATATATATATAGATGGGTCTATATCAGATGAACGAATTTTCAGAAACTTGAAAAAAAATATCGAAGAGACCATATGACTGAGTTTTCGAAAACTCAAACATAAAAAAAACACAAATATCTAGAGCACACACATACCACAGGAGGGCACAGAATGTTCCATTGGTGACAAAAAGACAGGGAGGGGAGTCAGACATGTAAACATAAAATCCCTAATGACTGCCTACACAACAGTCTCCTGATATAGAAGGGCAGATGGGTGACAGGCAAAGAAAGACTCCCTAAAGAACTGCAAACTTGTACCTTATTAATGAGCTTTCATTTCACATCTGTAAAAAAAGAGAAACATAGGACTGGAAGAATGTTTTGGTTGAAAATAGACAAGGGGATGCATTTTCATCTTTCAACAAGCCTGGTGTTCATAGGTCCCCCCATCTATCTTATGACTTATTCAAAAGATAAATTTAAAAAAATTATACTGGTGATGTCTCGGGCTGAAGTCTCTGTGTAAAATGAAGAATTTGAAGCCTTTAGGAAGGTACTGCAAAAAATATTACATTTCAGGTAATGTTGGGGGGGATCACTTGCTTGATCACACTTTATTTAGATAACATCTGGCGATAGGAGGGTTGTCATCCCTGTGACACGGGACCCATCTAAAATATCTGACAAGCTGTGCAGCTATTTGTTTACAGTTACTGTATTGCTCTTATTGTTACAGACTGCTGTTGTTTTTATGGGCATTATGATTATCGCTTATGGTTCCTGCAGTGCACCATTAATGAAAGACTGACAGACCAATAATGGCTAACTCAGCCTTGGCTAAATTGGCTAAAGGAAGTACTACAATAAAAGGATACTAGTGCATGCATCACTTAGATGGACATAAGAGGCAGCAAAAAAAAAAAAGGTTTATAAATAAACAACTAGACTGCCATAAACGAGAGGTAATAAAACCAATAATAGCACATAGATCATGGACCAGACAGCCATAAATGAGAGGTAACAAACCAGCAATGTTTTCAATTATTTGATTATTTGTTACACTATTAAAAGCAGCATACAAAGTTGATAGCATGATATACCTGCTTGTTAAGAAACTCTGTTCTATGGCTACTTCCTCTATTACTTCTAACATATCCCTTCTGTCAGTTATTTAACGTCATGAATATAAATTAATAAAATGTCAGAAAATACTAATGCAAACACACACACGCATACACACACACACACTCACAAGTCCTAGCAGCACTAATAGTGACACAAGATGCAGGTAAAACTTTACTTCTCTCTATAAATTAATATTCAATATAACGTGAATGTTTGCAATATTACTATATGACCCAAAACAGAGTGACTATATCCCACTGCTCATTGTTTACCACATAGTAAGAGTACTTGCTTAGATGCTGCCAGACTGCACACACATCTCAAGGTACTTCTGAAAATAATACTACCTACTTATGGCTTGAGTGCTCAGGTGGTACTAAAAATAACCCTGATGCTGGAAAATAAAAATTACAAACTGTAGCATCACTGAAGGACCTTTTTTAAACAAAGAAATGCTATCATATATTTCTCCCATAGAAATATGACTAAATTTCAGGAACAGCTAGTGGCTTGAATATTGATATACTGCCAATTTCAGAAATTGGCTAAAACCTTACATACAGCATTGTATACACAGATACACAAATACAATATATATATATATATATATATATATATATATATATATATATATATATATATAAATGAGGGAACAAAAGTCAGTCACCTAACCTTACACTGAATGCATAAAACAACAAATCACAAATGCCTGAATCCAAGCACTACCTACCCCACAATAAACACAAAAAAAAATGCTCACAATATTTTTAAGGAGAGTAAGCCCCCCCCCCTTGCACCCCCATGTGATGGGTTGTACCCAAACACCCAAAATATACATATATGTGGATCCCAGTAACTTTGTCGAATAGTACTTTGGTTGACATCTGTTTACTTGACACAATTTGGTAGACTAAACGGGTCTATATTAAAAACCCAAAACGCCGGAACAGCGAAGCTATGTACATCAACACATAAAAGTCACTGTACATAAATATCGAAACACGTAAATGGCGAAAATCACAACACCAAATGTGTGACGTCAACAAAGTGGGCCCAACAGGTGCATTCATACCAACATTAAAAACTTAAATGAACCCACTTTTGTAGGGGGCAAGCCCCCCTGCACCCCCCATGTGGGGAGCTGTGCCCCCCACATCCCCCTACTTAAATATACCAACTCCGAGACTGCACTACAGTGGGGAAAAGGATATATTTCCTTATCCCCACGATCATGTTGCTGCCTTAACACGATTGGCATTGTGATTTTCGCTGTTTACGTGTTTTAATGTTTATGTACATTGACCTTTATGTGTCATGTAGATAGCTTCACTGTTCTGGCATTTCAGGCTTCTGATATAGACCCAACTAAACAGATGATTGACAGGTGTGAGAAATCAACAATTCTTTGGGAGGGGAATGTACTCTTTTACCTGGGGAATGTGTGATCTTGGGAGTTACAATATATAATTAGCAGGGGTTTGGGGGTGCAGTCTCCCACATGGGGAGGTGGCTTTCCCCCTGCAAAAATGACCAGGATTAATTCTTGCTGTATGTGTAGTCACATGTTGAAGTGCATAATGTCATTCAATTTGTTTTGACATTATACATGTCAACATAAATGATATTCGATCAATCTACATAGAGCCATACATATAGATATTTATATATACATATACATTTTACTTTTAGACACACACACACACACATATATATATATATATATATATATATATATATATATATATATATGTCTGTGTGTGCCTACCATACAAACTTTGAGATTGTACAACAGTAGGCATCATGATCTTGCATAAGCCCAACCTCGCAGATAACATACACTTCCTCACAGACACCTGACACAACACTGCACCTTCCCACCACATGCTAACTACCACCCGAACCTTACTCACACTACAAATAACACATAAGGTAATTAAATAAAAAAGAAAGAATATCCTTGCAAAGCCAATACTAAACGAATGCCAGCAATAACACTACAAGCTCACCTCACTGTATACACACTACACAAAATTCACACAAACATCTAATTATATCCCAATAAAGCAAACAACATAATTCATCCTTACAGAGATTACTCAAATGTGAACTGTCGCTCTTTTTCACAGTTCCAAAAACATGTTGATCAAATGTGAAAAAAATTGTATATTGGTGCGTGTGTGTGTGTGTGTGTGTGTGTGTGTGTGTGTGTGAGACTATATAAAGTCCAAAGAAACACTGGAGGCAGGCTTTCCATAACACAGGCTTACTTTTCATAAAGTTAAAGGAAAAATAAAACAACATAATAGCCCATTTGGCTCAAGACAAAATCAAAACAGTAACTTTGGTTATTTTTCCATCAAGCAGAATTATAGCCTTTCACAGCCTTTCCAAATACAGGGTATTTTAAAAGACAGTAATAATAGTGAGTAGGCCTAGACAAGGCCCTACTCACAACTCTAAACTCCAGATATCTCTTTGAAGTACAATTTCCCAAGTTATCACTGACTTGGATCTGACACTTCATGTTTCCAAGCCCTTCCAATGCAAACTCTAACTCCCTGACTCTGAACCTTCTGTTGATGAACAAGCTGACCCTAGCCCTCTAGGCTATGTCCTTTTGCAGCAGCAAACTTGACAAATTAGTACATTTTTAAGCTGACTACAACACTAAGTTTTCCTAAACAACTACTGTGAGAATATTCCCATACTCAATACTCCACACGTAAAGGCAGATTACACATTTTAACATGTCATTATACATATATACATTACATACGCACACACACACACATATATATATATATATATATATATATATATATATATATACATACATATTCACACACACACACACACACACACACACACACACACACACACACACACACACACACACACATATATTTGATTGCAGTGCAACATTAGGTGGTGCTGCACCACTGAGTGTGTAGTCCCTCAGGTGAGATGTTAAACTAAGGCCCCAACTGCTTGAGTTTGTGGTAGCTCAGGTGGATGTGAAGTGTCTCATAGGGGTCCTTTATTATACAACTATATACAAATTTACACACACACACACATATATATATATATATATATATATATATATATATATATATACACACACACACACACACACATACAAATTTACATTAAATTTACTTTCCTCCATTAATTAACAAAATTTTAAATTTATATAGACCCCTACTCCTTTCTCCATAACCACCATTTGATTTTCTGCATTACATTTGGCAATATCCAGTTTCCATTAAACAATCTCACTAAGTCTTTCCTTCCATATTATTCATACAATGCAAAACTTTTTTCTATCAGATTACTAACATATTCTTCACTATTTCCCCATAAAATCCTTATTCAATCATATCCGTATTTCTCTCTTTACAAACTCATAAGTCTCTCATAATATTATTTTTTATCTTTCCCAAAAAAGTAACCCTTTTACATGTTAAGAAAATATGCTCTGCAATTTCTTCACCACAAAAATGACATGCCCTTTCATTTGCTTTTTTTATAAAACACATTTCCTTTTACTGCTAACTTATTAATTTGTAACCCCCATAAAAAATCTTGACATACAACATTTTTCATACACCATTTATTTCTTTGTTGAATGACTTTTATTTTCTTTTCTGTTAAATGTCCTCGTGGGTTCACACAGTCATTTTGCATCATTATATTTTTGTACCATATTTTCTTTCCTCCTACCCCCTCTACATATAATTGCCATCATTTTATTTTGTCTTGATACTTATTTCTTCATTTCTCCATTCTCTTTCTGTCTTATTAAATATTTTATTTCCTTTCATATTTATTTCTTAAATATCCTTACTATCAACTTATCTTTCTTTCCATTTATTCATTTTAATACCTTATATAAGTTCAATGAAGACCCATACACTATCATATTCAATAAACCAAATCCCTATCCTCCTGTATATAACAGTCCTCTTCTAACTGGATTTAATCTAGATCTCCATATGAATCTAAAGATTTTTTTTCAAGAAATTGATTCTCCATTTCTCTTGGTATCATATATACACTAGCTATGTTTATATTTTCCCATCCATATTGTATTAGTTAAATTTAATTTCTTCTTAAAACCTACTTTTCTGCAGCACCTAAAGTTCCTTTATTTTTCTCAAAATTGTCTCCCATTGTTCATTTAATATATAGAATATTCACCAAAATCACTAATATTGATATCTTTTTCTTCCAGATGGTATTCCTTCCAACTGTTCCTCATCTCCATGACCCTTACATTTTCCTTAAAAATTTTTAATCCAACTTCTTGCAATATTTTATGCATGTATATAATTACCCTTTTCATCTCTATTTTTAATACAATATTATCAGCATAAGACATAACTGGATATGAAATACCCATCTCCTCATCTCATGTACATATTTGTTTTTTCCATTTCTTCATTTATCTCTTTTACTATACAATTCATGACCATTACAAACAAATACTACTTATTGGACATCCTTGTTTTAAACCTCTATTCATTCCAGTTTCTTCAATTAGCCAATCATTTGCTAGTATTCTAATTTTAGTAGTTTTATATATTGAGTTACATGATTTTTATTCATATACTACAATTATATTCTTTCATTATTTGACATAAAATTTCATACTCTATTGAATCAAATGCTTTATTTACAGCCACCATTAATTTTGCTTCTTTTTGTCCTTTCTTGATATCATCCACCATTTCCCTACTTGCCATTAATAATTTTTGGTTTCCTTTAATCCCATAAATGGCTTCTACCATTGCAAAATTCAATTTATTTTCTGATCTTTTTGTATTATCTTCATAAATAACCTATGATCACTATTGTTCAACATTCCAGGCCTCCAATTTTTAATTTCATTCTTTTCCCATTTTTTTCTATATAAATCTCATAACTTCCCTACATATGTCTGCATAACAAATACCATCATTTCAACATTCATTAATTATTAATGTCAAAATTCTTTCTGCAAATTGTATTAAAGTCTTATATATTAAATATCTTACACTATCTGGTCCTGCTGCTGGATTTATATTCATCTCCTTCGTTTCCTTCTCTAGATCCCCAATTGTAATTTATTTTTCCAGTTCTCTATTTATTTCTTCTGTAAACTGCTTCACATTCCACTTATTTTCTCTCTCTCTCTTTTTCACCATCTCTTTAGCATACTGCACTGCAATATTCATAATATTCCTTTGTTCTCTTTCAACTTTTCCATCTTCATTTTTCATTTCTCTCATTATGCTATCTTCCTTCACCTTTCTACTTAAATATGGTGACACTTCTTCCTTTTTTCCTTGTAAATATATTTTTGTTTATATAATAAATCTTTAATTGTTTCTTGATTCTTTTGATAAATCTCAACTTATTTTCTGAAATATTGTCTTTTATTCCTGTCAGGATTGTATAAAACAGATTTTTCTGTTTCTCTATATTCCTATTTCTCTTATATTCTCTCAAATTAAATGCATTCATTTATATTTCATTTTAAATATTATCCACCATTTTGACCAATTATTATAAAAAATTATCATAGTCAAATGGTCTGCATAATGTTATTATATGTTTTCTACTTTTCTCATTCCATTCCTTTTCATTAATTCTCTTTATTCCTCTCCCAATTTTTATATGTTCTTTATACTCTCCTATTTCTATTCATACAGTTAAATGATAAAAAAAAACTGTTTCTACTGCATCTTCTATCACCATTCTTACAGTTTTAGATATCAAAAAATATAGTTCTTTCAATTTTCCTCTTCTATATGTACTTTTATTCAAGTTCTATATCTAAATTCCAAAATTTCACTATTTCTTCTGTCATTTTCTTATCTGATCTCTCTTTTTGCTTTTTAAGTCTGATGTCACAATTAAAATCTCCTGTTATTCTGTCCATATTTACTATATGCCTCAGTATTTCTTGAAATCGTGTATCTCTTTCTTTACATATCAGATAAGAATATATTGCTATAAGTCTGCAAATGCTTCCTTACTCCCTAAAGTCAACTACCATTAATCTCCCTAATTTAACTAAAGGATAATGCAGAATTTTTATTCCCATCCAATATAATATAGGTATCCTCAAACATGATTCTCTATCCAATTTCCATATTATACCTCTGATCCATAACGTCTGTGTTATCTTTCTTCTTTATTTAAACCCCTAACATATTCTAAGACTATTAAATTTACCTCACATGTATTACACCATTCTAATACCCCAGTCTTTCTTACAACACTCTTTATACTATTAGCACTGATATATAAAATTCTAAGATTCGCTTCCTAATCCATAAATTGCAATAACTTATTTATCCATTTTCCCTTCTTTTTTACTTTCAGACCTACATCCTGAAAATTTATTTTCCTATCTTTACCCTTTTCCAACTGAACTTTTCCTTTCAACCATTTTCTAATCTATATATTTTCTGCCACTGAATAATGATATACTTTCCTTCTCTCCTTTCCCGTTTTTTTAAATAATGACATTTTCTTCTTACTCTCCCTCTTATCTTTTAATTGTTCATCTTGTTTCAATTGCTTCTTATTGTGTACCTCTTCTCTATTCTGTCCTATATTTTCTATGTTTCTCTTTCTCACGATCTATCCACAAATGCCCTGTTTGTCTGCATTTATAACCTTTCTTTTCACATTTTCTAGCATCATGACAAGTCTCCCCATATAAATAACATTACTTCTTATCACAGTTACTTACAAAATGTCCCTTCCTCCCTATAAAAACGTTTTTGGTTGTCCCAAATACTTAACAGCTCTGTGACCATCAACATTAATCATGCTAGGAATATGTGCAATTTTTCCATTTTTCATTTTCAAAATCACATTACAGACCCAATCCAAAGTCCTCTCATCATGTACTTTAGAAATGCCCTTCACTCCTTTGCAAAAGTTCTTTAGTAAATATTTTAAGTTTCTCTTTCAGTTTCCATCTGAAATTGTATATTAACTTTTTTGTGTTTCACCAAAAAGTTTTACAATATATTTATTCCATAGGTACATTTTTTCTTTTTTCATATTCTCCCCAAAGAGTTTCTAATACTGCAGCAGTCTCAAGGAAAATTTCACAATAAGTCTTTTTTTAATCAAAATAAAACCTTACCTCTTCTGCCTTGATTCCTAAAGGCACAACAATCTTATCCCATATTATATTGCTGTCCATTTCTAATTCTTCTTTATTCTGAATTCTTGCTACATACTTTAGTTCCATTTATTCTGTTTTCTTCGTCTCTCTTCTTTCTTTCTTCCATTCACTGATGACTTCTGCAAACGTCCTTTTCTTAAGGTCTTGTCCCTCTTCTACATTAATTCTTTCCATCATATCTGCCCAAGATATATTTTTCTTTGTCTCTAGCTCACTCTGATCTACAAGTTCTGCCAATAATGTCATGCAACCCTCACAACCAGAGGTTGTAATAACAACATCTTCCTGCTGCCACTCCTCACCACTCGAATCTTTGAACAAATTCTTCTGAAAATCATCTTCCATATTTTCTATCCAATGTCACTCTCAATTGTCCACATAAAATCTTTCCTCCTCTACTTTTGAAAACATTCTGTGGAGTCAGAATTCACCTCTACTCCACACACACACACTTCTGCTGCCACATTTTGTGTGCCATTCTCCCAGTCTCCACTGCACCAGGAAGGGATTGGATGCTCTCACTATTTGCCCACATGCACCATGAGTGTTCTAGTCATAGGGGAACAGAAGTTCCCCAATGCTCTAAACAAATTTCTCCCTATGCTATAAATACCATCTCAGGTTTCCCCCGAAAAGAGGCCACTAGTCTAGTGGGACTAACTCAGTCAAAAAAGGACAAATAATAATGAAAAAGCCTATATGCTTGTATATATGAATATACATAAGTTTGTACATAACTCTCACTGACATGAAGAAGTGCATCATGTTTTTGCACATCTGTCACTGTGATATATTTCTGTGCTCATTATGAATACTGGCTATGGTGAAATGACCAGTCCACCCACCGAGTTAATAAATACAAATGAATAAATAAAGGCAACTATGGCTACCATACACATTAGTGGACAAATAAAAACTGAAACCATTCTGCATATACTTAAAGCCAGATAATGCTGCAAAAGGTCCGAAAAACATGCTGTGCCTGTTATGGCTTAAATATTCTGCCAAAAATGAACTAGACTTGCTAAGAAATTTTAATATTATTTAATATTCCACAGTAAGATCAGTGAACATAAACAGCTGCATATCATGTGGTTATAGTCAACTACTAAACACGACCACAAAACTATACAATTAAACTAGGGTAGCAATTACATTGCAATGGATACTGACTAAGGTCCCAAATAATTTCATACTCTATACTACATTGCTAAGCTACCACTGTGATCACAAACCAATGTTTGCAATCTATAACAATGTCCATTCTCTAGTGCAAACATCATTAAACAAATCATGCTATCCATTATGGGTAGCACTTTCACCTTTAATACTGAAATATAGCAACACCGCAGGTTCTATTCCCACAATAAATACTTGTATTTGTTGTCTTGTATTGACACGGCAGTGCAGAATATGGGTTGTGCTATCCTTTGGATAAGATGTTAGGCCAAGGTCCTTATCTGCCTATGTTGGAGGTAGCTGGAAAAGATCCCATAGCAGTTATCAGAAAAAGAGTAGGGGATGTTTCCTGAGACCATAGACAGTATGAAAACCACCTCAGGTCTCCCTTGGAAAGAGGCCAGTGGCCTAATGGGACTAACCCAATCAACAAAAGTATAAATACCAATTTAGGGAATATAATTATTCCTAGAGGGAATAGGTGATCTAGTTTCAGCTAATTAGACCATTTTATTAACCATGCCCAAAAATGTGCAGACAGGTATCTATAAATACACAGACACACACCTGTGCTACATGAGAAACAATTCACAATTCTTGTTACCCACACATTCCTGCAATAGTTTCTAAACTTTTAAAAGATGACTGCTTTTCTTTACAGTGTAAGCAAAAGTATCCCTCTTTACATTCTGCTCAGAAGTTCCCCTTCTTTTTCTACTCTCGGAATAAATTAGTTACTTCTCTCTCTCTCTCTCTCTCTCTCTCTTTGTAATGCTAGTCCCAGTCTAATCCGATTTATCATGACTTCTTTCTATACTGTATATGTTACCAATCATAATTTCCACAGTATTGTTTATACTGTTGTCATCTGAAACAGTAAGTGCCTATGACAAATCACATTGGTTACCATATTCTATGCTCTATCTGTTCCAAGTTTTTCATTACAAACTACAATTATTTTTCATATCACTATATTTATGTATTCTACCTTTTTCCTTCTTAGCACTGAAAATGTTCATGAATGTTGCAATTTGCTTCTTATTAATCACATATTTATAGGTGAAATAACTCAATTTCATGGACTAAAATGTATGCCATCACACATCCTACTTGTAGCATGTTATGCATTTATATTACTGTGGCTTGCCACTGCATATTTTTTCAGAATAAAGATTCTGCTTTGAAGGACTTGCTATTATGATGCAGTTCAAACTTTTCCTCATCAACTCTCATTTCCTGTTTGCTGTGTACAGTTAAACGGGGTTGGGAGGTTGCATACCTGTTTTCATGCATGCTGCATTAATCTTTTGCTGTCTACTTTGGACTTCTTATTAAGGCCTTTGAGCCATGTAAGATTTAGGATTTTTCTGCCAAGATGTAATACCTCCTGTTTCTGGGATGAGGTTATTTTGGATTACTAGAATATCAACATTTGCACACACTTAGGAGGAGGATGAAATAAAAGAAAAAAAAGAAAAAATTGTATTAATCTTACTGCATCTAATATTAAAATCCAGACATGGGAAAAATAGTCTAAAACTGTAGAACAGTTTATTGTTGACAGTGAGATTAAAATGAAAACAGAAAAAATGAAGACAGAAAAAATACTATCCTCTTTGTAGACATGAAACCTACAGTTTAATGGCAAATGTCTTGCGTCCTGCAAACTGAGATGAAAGACCAAAGGGATTTGATAAATTTATTAGAAGCATTTTAGCCTTAATCATAGTGAAATAATTCAAAAGGAAGACTCTGAGTCTTGTACTAGAAAGCATACTAAATCAGTGTATGTGACTAAGTTAAAAAAATTCACCCAAGAGTGGAACTTTGGAGAGAAACATAGAACAATTGTTGAGAATCATAAATGCATACAGTATCACTGCATCGAAAAGGACGTTAATCTAATGGCTTCAGTATCGAAAATGCTGCTCATCAATGTGTGTATTGTGAGATCACAGTACAGTGAAGATCAGAAAATGTGCCCTTTCCTCACTGTAGTGCAATCTCGGAGTTGGCATTTTCGATTTTTAAGCCATCCATTTAATGTCCTTTTCGATGCCATGATATAGATCCTAGAATTAATGCTTGATGTGGGAAATAAAACTATTATTAGTAGAAACTACTTTGATGCACTAGATGATGCTTTTAAGCCTGTTTTAACACTGTAAGTAGCAAGACATACTCAGGATTTGCAAACAAGACATAATAAAGTACAGCAAAAGAACTGTAAAGAGAGTTGTCCCAAATAAACGGATGACCCCAAAGTTAAGACTTAGTACAAGTTCAAATCTGTCAACTGTCCAGATTTTTTCAGAATGTCCTGATTTTTGCCCAATATTTTTGCTGTGTTCTTCATAAAATTTGAGGTTTTCTGGCAAATCATTGAGGATGGAAGTCACTAAATAATGACAGACATTTGAATTCCAGAGTCCATATTCTTCAGAAAATGCATGCTAATGCAAAACCTTTTAATCAGATTTCTAAATTCTGTCATTATATTGGGGCCTTTGCCCCCCCCCCCATTATTTTTGGCTTTGTCTGGATTTCTTGAGCTAAGAGGCTGAGGTATGTACAAATTTCTTAACTCAGCCGCATACTCAGCTGCTATTATAAGACTATGCCTGTTTCTATATAATTCCACTACTGATGTCTTGCTCTCCATGTTTATGTATATACTGTATAAAACTGGCCTTTCCCATGCTTAAGTATAGAATATCTACGTTAGATGTTATTGTCAATGATCACTTGTATCGTATTATACTGGAGATTTTCTTCCCGAGCCTCAGCTGAACATGAGTCCTGAACTCAGTTGAACTTTCCCAGTAAACAAAAACAGTCAGTCAATCAGTCAATAAATAAATGTGTTGAACAGTGGCATACTGCTTATTGATGCAAGTTAAACAAAAAAGACGTTATGCCTGTCATTTAACAGCACAAAGCAAGAGGCTGTAGAAAAACAGACCTTTTTCAGAAAATGTGTCAGTAGAGTTGAAACAAAGGGCTTTACTCAAGAAACCTTAGTACTAGCAAACAAGGTTTTGTTCTCCATAGAATAAGATGCTTCTTGCATAGAAGGGACTAAGTTTGATTCCTTCAATTGCCAATGGTCTACTGTCCAATTCTAAACAAGTCAGTTAATCACACAGTGTTCCTGGGTCACCCCTGAAAAGAGGCACTTCTGCCCAGTGGACTTACCTGATTAACAAAAGTATAAAACAAAGCCCAGTCAGATTCACAAACACAGTAGCACAATGGAGCAAGATCATGCTAGAACCTTGGTGTGAATCCACTCAATTACTCACCTCCTACCCTCTACATTTATAAGTCTACCACATGATCATGCACCACTGACCAAGGCTGCACCCAAATGGTCCCACCTTCTCTTGGCACTGTTTGGCAGACTGCAAAGTGCTGCTGCACCTGGCAACAAAGCGATCCCCTTCTCTGTTAATATGCTGTCCCACATACAGTACTGAGCAACATATTTGTGTTGGGAAAAAATATGTACCTCCATTGGATGAAAGAACATTCTATACTGGCAACAGAGACTCCCATAGCAGAATATACAAGGCTAATTAGACCAATAACCATATACACCTTGCCAATTAATCACCTTCAGGCTTTACCATCTTTTTGAAGGAGGGAGAGGCCTGTTAGTCCTGATGTAAATTTAAGGGTGCCCATCCAGTTGATGGGGTTATGTTTGAAGGAAGAGAAGGAGTCACATTGCTTGACTTGCAAAGGAAATCTATTCCAGAGTCAGAGAGAAACTGAATAATGGGCATATCCCTCCATTGTGTCTTATTTATTTGCTGACATATGTCAAGATCTCTGGTTCTAGTTTTAGATATACCATCAGATATCAGACTTACTGAGAAAAAGGAGGTCAGGGATGACAAGATCTCTAAGGGCACAGCACAGGGACAGGGCTTTCAGTCTGGTGCAGACAAACCTACTACCACACAATTCCTTGTCCCACCCCCGGACTGTGTTACTCAAATGGGATAACCACAAGAACTTGAACTGTAGATAAACCAGATGAGTGGAGATGCAAGCCAACAGCACAATGGACAACTTTCATGGCAAAAAAGACAACAAAGGTTAAGCGCTTTCATCCCTCAGTTATAGGGACTTCCTCAGAACAAATTACCATAAACCAACCCAGCCCTTAAATACAATTAAAGCCAATAATCAATTATCTAATTGACAGATAAATAAAAATTCACATTAATAAAAATGCCTTAAAATTTACATTATATTAAAATATTAACATATTAACCTAAAATATTCTTGACTTTGAGCATGCTATTAATACTAACATTTTCGTTAATGCCAGGATGTTTTGTGGCATTTAACCTCAACTTTAACTGCCATTTGAGTTCACGCATATCTAAACAGACATCCAACACTCTACCCTGCAAGTCTTTAACTATTTGCTGCATCACTAAGAAGCCAAAAGTGTGGTCATTATACAACTGTACATGTCTACTCAGAGCATTAGTCAACTTATTATTCCTAATGTCAAGTAAATGTTCACATATTCTCTCTTTAAAACATCTGCATGTCTTTCCAGTATAAAATACTGGACAATTTTGACACTGCCATGTAGACCGCATTCTTACTTTGACAATTATAATGTCCCCTAATATAGATGTCCAAATCATTTAAATTAAATCTATCCTTAGTCAAAATGACATAGGAACAATATGTGCACATACCACACTTAAAATTTCCTATTATTCTATTAGTGGTACCTTCATCAAACTTATTGCAGATTTCCCATATATTTTTGAAAGACCTATCCTTTCTGTAAACAAATTTTGGTACATTACCTACCTTATTAGCCACATTTTGTTCAAGATGTAAGATTACCCAGTTTTTTCTAATAACCTGGGCCACACTAATAACATCCTTAGTAAATGTGGTGATGGAACTTAACCTTTTGTTTTCTTTTTCCACATTGTTGACATCTAATATAGGCTTATATACCCCATCCAAACTTCATTTTAATTACTTCATCTTTAATTAAGTTTAAAAAAGCCACAGGGTAACCCCTTTTAACAAACAACCCTAAAATAAACTCTATTCCATCCATGAAATCTTTAACCATTTTTGCAGCCCGTACCAACTGTCCTTTAACAGACTGCGGTGGTGGTGCTGCGGTAGCGTTGTCGCCTCGCAGTTAGACGTTGCCCGTTCGATTCTCAGTTAGAGCGTCTTCTGTGTGGCGACATGCGTGAATGGGCATTCCTTCGTTGAAGGTTGTGCGTTAGGCCCGGCAAGCCAGCACATAAAACTCTACTGCCAATCATTAGCGGACCAGAGTTCCGCTGTGGCGATCCCTAATGGGGAAAAAGCAGAAAGACACAAACAAACAAACCAACTTTAACAATAGACGTTTTTTGATGGTACGGGTGCCAACTCCCAAAGTCCAAATAGGAATTTGAGAAAGTTGGTTTTCTGTAAATCCCAGAAACCAACCTGTTATTCTTATGGTCAATTCTCAGGTCTACATCCAAATAAGTTGTTCTCTCATGGCTATAAACATGGGTAAATTTAAAAAAAATCAATTGTCTCATTAATATATACCAACAATTCCACTAACTGATCTTCAGTGCCTTTCCAAATCAAAAATATATCATCCAAAAACTTTCTGTAATATGCAATGTAAGGTTTATATCTACCTTCTAAAATGAATTCATATTCCCAGAATGGCATGACATAATTGGCAAATATGAGGGCACAAGCTGCCCCCATAGCTACCCCTGTAACCTGCTTGTAATACTGACCTTCAAAGTACAAGTAATTATTTGTAAGCACTATTTCCATCCAAGTAACAAACACATTTACCTGATCTTGGTCATACATGTTAGTTTTTAATAATTGTGTCCCCAACCATACCAAACCCACTTCATGGGGCATCACAGAAAACAGTCTACATACATCAATGGTAAACAATAATATATAATTTTTAACCTCAATTTTGTTTAAATTTGCCAAAAACTGCCAAGAATCCTTACAAATATATGGGAAAACAATCAAACCTTTTTTATATATGAAAATCCAAATATTTACTAATAAAATGTTTTTTGCATTCTTCCCATCCACTATTGGGTCAAAAACTAGGGTTGTTTAAGCCCTTATGAATTTTGGGGATTCCACATATATTGGACACCTTTGGGTCCTCTCCTGTGCTCAACTTCATTTATCTGCCCCTGAAATAGCATGTTGTCCAGTAACATATCCAACCTGATATATGAAATATTGATTTCATTGATAGAACTTTCCTGATAGGTACCATCCATCAATATATGCCATACTATTACAATAATCCCCTCTATCCATAATGACTACTCCATTACCCTTATCAGCTTTCATAATGCGTATATTTTGTCATTAGCAATATCAGCCAATATCTCTTTTTCTACCTTATTCAAATTATCTTTGTCATCTAAACCTTGATGACTAAAAATATCCCTTGTATCTAATTCACAAACGTTTACAAAAAACCCTACCATGTTATTTAAATGGGGATTGAAAGTACTTGGCTTTTTAAGCATCATACTAGTATCCTGATAGTAAGGTTACTATTAAACCAGACCTTTAAATTCAATTTATGTGTATACAGTTTTAAGTCAATCAAAGTTTCAGCCACTTTTCCTCTCCTGCTGGGTACAAAGGTGAATCATTTTGCTAAAAGCTTCATATGTGCTGTTTTTATAAATTTAGCCGAATAATTATATACTTTAAAGTCACCTGCTGTATTACAAACAACTTTAGGTATAGCATAATCATCATTAACAGCCATTTTATCCAAACATTGCAAAAATACATCAAAGTCATCTTGTTCATGAGCTTCAGGGACATTAAAGACATGCAGTCCATGTGAAACGTTATTTACAATTATCCCATCACAGTCATTAACATGAAAAACTCCAGAGCAGTCATTTAAAACACATAAAGTTTCTTCACTTACTTCGTTACAGAAACACAATGCTAGGTCCAACAATTTCTTCACTGATAATTCCAGTTCTTGGGTCTCGCTCCCTGTGCAGCATAATATCTGTAGCTATTAACCAAAAAATTCTGTACTTGCTACCGCTTGTTCCTTAATCTCTCCAAATGCCATATATTACTTTCCAAAGGGGCTTCCAGTTGTTCAGCCTGATAAGCCCTCTGCGGTGACATTACTTCCTCACCTCTCCTAGCACCCTAACTGGCTCCCTTGTTAACGTTGCCATGACAATCCAGTGAAAAAGGGTACACCTTTCCTTTAGCATATTCATCAGTGTCCCTTTTTATTTTATTCATTTTACATGAAAATATACTTTTACAAATATTATCTACATTAGAAAACACATTATCATAATTAGTTTTATAATGTTCAAACACCAAGTCACTTTGAATAAAAGCATTAAGTTCATCAAGCTCCTTCATTAAACACTCCAATCTCTGATTATTGTATTTGATCATTAACTTCATAATTTCTAACCCAGTTAGATCAAATACCTTATGCAGATCCCTCAAAAAATTATCCACACCATTGGGATATTTCCAGCAATGCAAGCCACCGGGAACTTGTTGCAGCTCCACATTCCTTTCTAGATAGCCGTTTTCTAACTGCAACTTTTTATAAGCTAGTAAGTTTTTTTCAAAAACCTTGAGTCTCTCAGCCAGGGAAACAGGCTGAGATTCCACATTACATAAATTTGTGTTATTGAAATGGAAATTAAAAATATTACTCCTTCAACCTGCCCATTCACAATTGCTGGAAGAATCTGCCCCCCACACGGGGTTGTCAATGCCTCCAGACTGGACAAGCTGAGTAGGCTGTGTAAGCTGGGTAAGAGGGTAGCCTAAACTACCAAACATGCTGTTAGCACCACTTTGTTTTTCCATTAGAGTTTTTATCTGCGAAGAATGCAATGCCAGTTGCTGACTTACTTGTTGCAGTAGGTCAGTTATCTCTCCACTGGAACCAGAGGTCTCCATATGTACTGTTATAAAACTCGATGCCACAACCACAACCCAAAAACTGAATAACCACAAGAACTTGAACTGCAGACAAACCAGAAGAGTGGAGATGCATGCCAACAGCACAACGGACAATGTCAGTGGCAAAAAAGTAAAGCTTTATTCCAGTAACAAAGGTTAAGTGCTTTCAGCCCTCAGTATATACTCAAATGGGATCTCACAGTGCAGCAAACCCCCTTATTAGCATTTATGGTAATGAACCTAGCACTGTCTGCATGTATAATGACTGTGGAAAGATCTAAAGAAGAAGGCAGTTAACTACAGTATAGCATGTCTTACAGATTAGCTATTGAGGTTTGCTATACTGTACTGTACTGTGTTGTGCTGTTCTGTCTTCCTCTAGGTTAGTAATCACATTCTGTTATCAACACCTTCCTTTCTAAGTATACCTGTGTCAGGGATTAAAGCATGTGAATCCACTAAATTGTGAATCTTACATATTCACACAATGCCTCTAATGTTGAAATGAATAAGTAACTGCAACAGTCAACATCTGTATATAGTGACTAACAGAGGTATTTAGCTTTCCGCAATATTCTCTATTTGCTTAATTCCACTAAACAGCTTGTTCCATTTGAAACCTATCACAAGCAAACTACTGCCTAACTAAAGATTATTATTTTCAACCAGGCAACACTAGAATATCAGCTATCATATTCAACTACACAGCATTTGCTGCTGTATGCCAACTTTGTAATAGTTTTTATGTTGCCAAACTTCGAGATCATATATATGAGCATAATTATGAAATAAGGAAGGCTAAATTTATGAATACGCTCTATAAACATATTCAGCAATGGTCAGACCACCATTTTCTGTTTCTTATTTTAGAAAAAGTGAAGTTAGTCCTATGGGTGGTCTTTGGAAATTATTGATTGAAGAGAGGGAACTTTGGTGGCAGGAACCCCCCCCCCCCCCCCAGTACTCAAATTCTATCAGTACAGTGCTTACGGAAGAGGAAAGCGCATGAAAGGTGATCATGTTTGCAAATTTATTATTTTGTATTTATTATGTATTTTCATGTATTTTTTATGTATGTTATTATATTACTGTAACTTTAAGACTCATTTATTAGCCTATGCGTTAATCAAAATGCATTTGGGTTGAATAAGATTTGTATCTATGATTTTAAACTGTTGCTTAAGAGCTTGGAGACATTTTTGCAGTGGAGTTATAATGTGATTTAGAAGCTTATTTAAGCTCACATTTTAAACTTGGCAAGTTTTATCTGAAGAGGTCTGTATGCTTTTAGACAAAATAATTTATTTGTTTTATACTTTGACTATTAAAGTTTGTTTTATTCGTTTTTTGAGCTTTGAGTGCTCTCCAGCAGAATTTTCAGCGTTGTGTATACGTTTGGTTTGTTTGCTGCTCAGTATGTCACTTTACGAATTAGGCATTCATTCTGTTTTTGGACTGACAGTATGCATGAGCATTTATTTTCTCAACAGACAACATATTATTAGACCCTATTAATTAAAAAATAATACATGGGCATTGTTTAACTGACAAATATGTTTTGTTTAGAAAAACAGTGAAATAAAGACAGATTTTGTATCACAGAAATATAGGAAGAAAGGTAACTATCTTTAAATCACAATCTGTCAAAGATAAACATACTGCAAAGACAAAATTATGCAAAACTTGTTGAGCTGGTTACTTAAGCAATAAACAACGATGTGGTGTGGTATATTGAAGATTTGCCCACGGTTGGCATGGTTTAGTCATGAGGGTGAAGCCCAAGGGATTAAATAAAGCCTACCATGGGTAAATCTTCAGTATACCACAACCACAGAGTTGGTTGTTGCTATTATACAATAACATTATTTAAGAAAAAATACTTACTTTTCTTAAATTATGTCTTTGTGTAACGGCGCATTACTGTTCTTCCGCTGGTTGTGATATACTGCTTCTTGTACTGCGCATGCGTATGGGACTTGTGTTCCCTCGCATACCCAGTACTTCAATGCTTTGAAACAGAAGCAATGGAGAAAAGAAAGTCTCCGTTGCTTTGTTTTTTTTATTAAAAAAAAAGGTTTTGGACAATTTATACCAATGGAAACAAGTTTGGGCGACGGGGCCTTTTTCTGTTGGTATATTGTGGGATTTACAACAGGCACGCTGGCTAATCCGCGTGCACGTTTTGGAATATTAATGGGGTGGGGTCATTGTATAACAGATTATAGCCATCACCTTTCTATGTATAAGCAACATTCTACCTTACTCCCACAGCTACATTAAAGCATTTTTCACAACCTGTGATCAACTTCTAATGCAGACAAAATCCACAAACAGGTGCAGCATGTAGAGGATTCTACCTGTCATTTTAAAATGTCATAGTAAAATATTTTGTATCATATTCATACAGGTACATTAAAAGATGTTTTTTTCCCTCCAAAACCCATGTAGTAATCTCTGATCCAGGAAGGCAGAAGTGCAGGTTACTAGCTGCTTACGACAGAAGATGAAGGGTGTAAAGCTGGATTTACAAACAGCTGCATTCTTCGGGACTGTCAAATGCTTTGAATGTGAGTCACTTAGTTTCTGGAGGTTTAGCCACCAACAACTTTTCTGTCCATCATTTTCTATTTGTATTATTACCATGCAGACTTTTCAATCATCAGATCTGCAAATTGAACACATTTGTTCACTAAAATTACTTGTACAAGTTGAAACAGGTGCAGTGCAGAACTGGAAGCAAGTCCTTAGTTACTTGTTTAGCCAGTTGGTTATTGATGTATTTATTTTGCATAGCAATGCATATGTTTGTGGATAAAAAATCACCTTTGAATGTGGATTATTCTTATTTGCTGATATTTTGCTACAATGTGGAAATGTTCTGCAGTTCTCTGAACTGCTTATCTTATTTATAAGGGGTTTAAAGCCTGCAATCTACTTACTACATGAGGGGGTCTGTTTAATGAGTACCTCATTACGGATACTGCTATTGTAAAATTGTTTAGATTAATTGTTCAAAATTATGTATTACAGTTTGGTCACAGTACAGACTTCAAGTACATCTTCTAAAAGTAAGAATTGTGCTACAGTATCAGAGAAAAAATGTACTCTCTGTACTGTTGTTAATAATAGTTATTGCATGTTTTATGTAGGAAATTTAGCAAAATATACTTTCTAGTGTTATAAAGTTATCTCTGAAACCGCAACAAAGAAGTTGTGTTAACTGTATTTGTATAATCACTTTGAAATATACCTTCCATGTAGAAAAAACACAGTACTGAGTTTAATATGTATTTTGATGCTTGTATTTGTGAGGATTTTGTGCACAAACAGAGGAGGAGGTAAAGCATAGCTGGCTGATTCAGTGTCCATTGCCACTCCTCAATATCGCACCCCTCAAGAACTAAGGAGTAAAAAAACGAAGGTCTGCGACCAGGTGGCTGACACCCCTGAAATGCAGCTGTCACTTAGCCAACCTGGTCATGGTCCTGTTTCTGTGTCCCACCCCTGCCCCACCTCAGCTTAGGAGCCATTTAAAAAAGTATAAAATAAAACATCCGCAGTCAGGTACCTGGGTCTCCTGTTATGCAGGAGCCAATCATGTTTTGTTTCTGCACCATAATCCCAACCGTCCTTCCTGTGATGATATTTAAAAAAAAGATTTCTTTTAAGCAATTGCTATAGTTTAGATCACGGAGAGCTGCAGTTCTCAGATTTGACTGCAAATACAATACTGGCTTTTAAAAGCCAGTATACGCTAAAGACAGATCAGAATAAGATGGCTGATCACACACCCTAACACTTTGTGCTAGGTGTAGTTACCCCCTTCACTGTACCCTACTTATGCTACTGTACAGGGGGTAAAGGACGTTCAGGTCAAGATTACATTTAACTATAGAGATGATGACAGTGAGACGATTTAGTTTGCTGAATGTGTAAGTGTGATTGGCTAATGCAGCTTTTGGAGTGATAAGATAGGTGTGTTGTTGAAAAGGTCACATTCAACGTGAGTCAAGGGGTTGTATGTGGAGTTTCACATTATGTATCTATGAGGAATGAGAAACATGACTCAAAGGATGCAGGGTGTTTGCTTTTGTCCCCACTAGTGTTTGACCATAAAGTTAATAAATTTACCATACCTCTCAACTGTACAGATGTTTGCAGAATGTCCTGATTATTTGCCTCATATTTTTGGTCTGTTTCTCATAAAATTGTAGTTTTCTGGCAAATTATTGAGGACTGAAGTCAAAAAATAATGACAAACATTTCAGATTCAGACTTCACAGCCTTCAAAAAATTCATACTAAAGCAAAACCTGTTGTTCTATCAACATTTTTAAGTTTGTAAGAACAATATTTAAAAATTGTCCTTATTTTTGGGCCTCTGCCCCCCCCCCCCTTTACTTATGGCTTTGTCCAGATTCTTTGCTTTAAGAGGTTGATAAGTATGTTAGGGATGGGTGAGGCTACTCCCCCATGAGGGATGTATTGGAATTTGACCTCCTATAAAAATTAGTTTTAATGTTTTACCTTGTATTTATTTGACTTCAAAAGGGGATTCATTTTTCATTTGTGTGGACATGTTGTTGTTTTATAACATTTTTTTATGTTGTAATGATAGGTTCTTTCTTTCTGTATTCTTTGCCTTGATATGAATTCAGAGGTATTTGCCTTTACAAGATCTGAAGCAAAGCTACTGTTTACTGAGCATTAGTTCTGTTTTTGATGACATTGTCTTTTCAAACTGTGTATTTCAGTAAAACTCATTTTCAGCTAGTATGACTTTGAGCTTTGTATTTCTTCAATGTTTTCCTTGTCAGGCTAACCTAGATCTCCTTGGACATATGGATACACAGAGTTTTTTTAAAAATTACAACTGTGATCATATCTTGATTTTTTTTTTCTTGAGAACTAATGGCCCTGCATGTTGTTATTTTATGCTGTACTACAAGGAACCACAGTGTAAACAGCTTTTTAGGCAAGATTTTGTCTTCTAGTCAAGTTTTTTTTCTTCTTGCCAGATGAGTTTTAAATGCCTCATTCCTTAATGTAGCCAGACCCTGCCTTCACATACGAATCATTTTACTAAATTAATTATTTTTCGCCATGCTTATATGCACTTTCTTTTCCACTATATTTTTCTGTAAAGTACATTTTCTCATACTACGGATTATTTGGGAAAAATATCTTTCATGACAGAAGTCTGCAAGCTGTGCCAAGAGTTCTCCAAATACATAAAATATGCTACAGCTTCAGCATAAATTATATTTTTACACAGGACAGGCTGCAGGAACTCTCACTTTGCCCAAATTTCTTCTCACTATTCTGAATGCTAAATACCTGTTCATATGTTCCATCACTTCTTTCTGATACTGAAGATTGTAGTTAACACTTTCAGGCTTTACCTGTACTCCAGGCCTTGCCAGTTTGCCAGCTATCCCTTGCATCAATGTATAGTAAAGATACACGTGTGTGTGTGTGTGTGTGTGTGTGTGTGTGTGTGTGTGTGTGTGTGTGTGTGTGTGTGTGCGCCCGCACGTGTGCATATGTCATTTCATCTAAACCTCAGAATATCTAACTTTAGCTGATCAAACACAGGTGGTCTAAACACACCTCATCTACCTCAGCATAACTCATGCAGATAAAGAAAAAAAAATAATAGTAACAAATAAATAAATTCTCTTGTCTTTCGGCTTTTCCCGGTTAGGGGTCGCCACAGCAGAACTCCGGTTCGCTAATGATTGGCAGTAGAGTTTTATGTGCTGGCTTGCCGGGCCTAACTCACAACCTTCAATAAAGGAACACCCGTTCACACATGTCGCTACACAGAAGACGCTCTGAGAATCAAACGGGCAACATCTAACTGTGAGGCAACAACGCTACCGCAGCACCACTAAAATAAATAAAAGAGAAAATATGTTTGTTTTTTTTACCCTGAGCCCCCACATCCCTTACCATATATATAACAACTCCACAGTCACACTGTGGATGAAAGGGAAAAACACTGGAAGTTCACCACCAGTTCATACAATTCAGCCACTGTGATAAAGCAAATTGCAATAACATTTATACGTCTTTAAGAAAACTTGTACTGCTGATAAAATAATTATAAACTTTCCTTCTTTGCTGTTATAACTGCTAAAATGTATTTACGAGAACCATTGGGTCAAATGTGATTATGTTGATGACTACTTGCGATTAGATGGAGTCACAGACCACTTGTATTATACTTCGAACTGCTAAACATTGCTCCCAAAAGAATGAAAAAAAAAACACTCGTTTTTTGCAGGGGGGGCTAATTGCATAGATCAGAGATCACTCTTCAGTGGGGAAAGGACAACTTCCCCAAACCCTACTGTTTATGATCTCACACAGACTTAACACTGGCAGAAGCGCTCAAATAAGTTTTGACTACTACTGCTGGCATAAAAAAACATTACAAATGTTCTACTACATGCAAGTTTTCCATATATGTTTTTCAGATTGTTTTTCCCACAACTGCATTAATTGTTTCTATGTTGAATGCCTGCACTTTTTGACCTTTTATACAGTCTTTAGTTAAAACTGCCTTAATTCCACTTTAGTGAGAAAAGACAGGACCCGAGTCATTTTCTGGGCAGGGCCGAGATTGTGTAAAAGAAAGAAGTGTGTGTTGTTTTGGATTGGCTACAGGGCCTCATTTGTGTTTTTTTTTTTTTTTTTTTTACTGAATCTCCTCTGCAATTTATGCACTGCAGTTGCACAATACTTGACTTATAACCTATGAGCAAGCTAAGACTTAAATTACCATATCCACTATTTCTGTTCCTGTTTTTCACATTGTTTTTGTCACGTCTAAGACTTAAATTACCATATCCACTATTTCTGTTCCTGTTTTTCACATTGTTTTTGTCACGTCTGCATTAATTTAGTGCATCTTTGTTGAATATCTGAACTTTTTCACCTTTTTTACAGTCTTTAGTTAGAAAGTACAGTTTTGTACCTACCATAAATGTAGATGTTCGAGGGCTATTACAGCTGCAGTAATCACATATGGGTTTTCAGCCGTCAGGCGGTCCCTCGGTCGGCCGAATTCCAAAGTCTTGGTCCGGCGTCGGTTGTTGTCGCGTACTCTTCTGACGTCAGGAAGGCTAGAGTATATAAGACACAGCCGACGCCATCTTCTTCAGTCTTTCTTGCCCCAGATGTCAGGTGCCCCCAAAAGGAAGGCAATACATAAATAAATCTAATCCACAAAAGTAAGCAAATAAAACATAGCAGGATAACCCAGTCAGCAGGTATGAAGAGGTATTCAGACCCCAAGGTCTTACCAAGTGGGGAAGGAGGGTGGGAAACCTGTACTGCAGCTGTAATAGCCCTCGAACATCTACATTTATGGTAGGTACAAAACTGTACTATGTTCATCGTGCATTACAGCTGCAGTAATCACATATGGGTAGAGTCCCAAAGCTATGCATAGGGTGGTAGGTACTATAAGGAACTGGGTTGAGCTAGAATGCCCTGCAAAACTGCAGTGGCAAAGCCTGCTCTTGTTCTGGAATATAAAGGCAGATGGTAGTGTTTTGTGAAGGTATGTACAGAACTCCAAGTGGCTGCCTCCAACATATCTTTAGTAGGTACTCCTCTGAGGAAGGCTGTAGAGGTGGCTGTGGCCCTGGTGGAGTGAGATCTGATACCAGTAGGGACAGGTTTTCCATGATAGGAGTAACAAAAGCGTATGCAGTGACCAATCCACTTGGAAATGGTCTGTTTGGAAACAGGTTTCCCTTGACCCCCCACAGCATAGGACACAAAGAGTTGATCTGATTTTCTGAAGGACTTGGTTCTGTCCAAGTAATAACGTAGCTGCCTGTGGATGTCTAAAGAGTGAAGCAGCCTTTCCCCTTTGTTTTGAGGGTTAGGGTAAAAGGTAGGAAGGTGTATGGCCTGGTTTAAAGCTACCCTAGATACCACTTTAGGCATAAAGGAAGGGTTGGTACGAAGGGAAACCCTGTCCTGATGGAAGATGAGGAAGGGCTGCACCGCCATGAGGGCCTGTAACTCAGAAACTCTACGAGCTGAAGTGATGGCCAGTAGAAGTTTTCCAGGACAAGTATTGTAACTCTGTTGAAGCAGCAGGTTCAAAGGGAGGCAATGTCAATTTTTCTAGTATGTAGTTAAGGTCCCAAGCAGGTACTGGCTGTTTCCTTGGAGGTCTTATGTTCTTAGCCCCTCTGAGGAACTGTCGTAGGAGTGGGTGTGAGAATAAAGGAGGATCCGTGTTGAATTCTGCAGAGATTGCTGAGGCATGTATTTTGATTGAGGAAAAAGAAAGTCCATTGCTCAAAAGTTCAGCTAGGTACTGCAAAATCTGAGGTAGGTTCAATTTTCTAGGGTCCTGCCCTCTTTTTTCATTCCAACAGCAAAACCGCTTCCATTTTGCGGAGTAAGCTTTTCTAGTAGATGGTCTTCTGGCCTCCAAAATGACATCCTGCACCTCTTTGGAGAGTAGAGTCTGATGTGGTGTTAAGGAATTTTCCATGCAGCGAGACAGAGTTTTCAGCTGACTGTGAAGGGTTTTGAAATTGTTCTGCGTCAGCAGTAGAGGTGTTAGAGGTAGGGGCCACGGAGGAGTGTGTGTTAGGCTCCTCAGGAGTGGATACCAGTGTTGTCTTGGCCAGTCTGGAGCAATCAGTATCATCCTCGGCTTGTCTGTTCTTGCTTTCAAAAGTACCTTGGGTAGAAGAGGTAGAGGTGGGAATGCATAAACTGACCGAGTTGTCCAACTGAAGGAAAGAGCGTCCACTTTCCAGGCCTTTGGGTGGAAGGTCCTTGAGCAAAACCTTTTTAATTGATGGTTTCTGTGGGAGGCAAAAAGATCTATATCTGGCCTCCCCCACGTTTGAACAATCTCTGTAAACACCTGTGGATGTAGCTTCCACTCGTGAGGATCTGTCATATTTCTGCTCAGAGTGTCTGCCAGTGTGTTTTCCATCCCTGGCAAGTACTGTGCTTGAAGTTCGATTTGTCTTTCCAGAGCCAGGTTCCAAAGAGTCATGGCTAGTCTGCACAAGGGGTATGAATGAGTTCCTCCTTGTTTGTTTATGTACCACATTACTGTGGTGTTGTCTGTTCTTATGAGCAGTTGTCCTGGATGCAGGAAGTCCTTGAACGCTGTGATTGCATTTATTACTGCCAGCATTTCTTTTTGATTGATGTGAAGGTGCTTTTCTTTTTGGGGCCATCTGCCCTGAATGCACCTGTCCTTCATGTCGCTCCCAGGCGTAATCTGAGGCGTCTGTGGTTATGACTTGTGTTGCTTGAGGCTTGCAGAATGGGAGGCCTGTGTTTACTTGGCATGCTTGGGCCCACCATATGAATTCCTTTTGAAGACAGGGAATTATTGGAATAATTGCTTCCAAGCTGTGACTGTGTTGAGACCATAGATTTTTTAGGTACCATTGAAGTTTCCTCATGTGCAGCTTTGCGCATGGGATTAGAAGAATGCAAGATGCCATGAATCCCAGAGCCTGCAGGATTTTTCTTGCAGTAAGCCTGGTACTTTTTGCTAGTATTTTGAAGTACTGAGATAATTGCCCTTGTTTTTCTGGCGTAAGGTATGCCATCTGGGTGTTTGTATCCAAGTTGGCACCCAGGAAGGTTATATTCTGAGAAGGTGTTAGCTTTGATTTCTCCTTGTTGATGGTGTATCCCAGAGAAAGCAGTAACCGTGTCACGTATGCCAGATGTTTGAGAAGTATGTGTTTGCTGTCCGCTTGGATCAGGCAGTCGTCCAGATAAGGGTAAATTTGTATCCCTTGAAGTCTGCAGTATGCAATCACTGATGCCAGGCACTTGGTGAATACTCTGGGCGCAGTAGATAAGCCAAAGGGCAATGCAGAGAATTGATAGTGGTTTGAACCTGCAAGAAATCTGAGGTATCTTCTGCAACTTTGTCTGATTGGGACATGCAGGTATGCCTCCTTGAGGTCCAGTGTTACCAGCCAAAACCCCTTGCCCAGCATGGGAAGGAGTTGCTGTAATGTGAGCATCTTGAATTTTGGTACGAGAAGAAATGTGTTTAGGATGGATAAGTCCAGGATGGGTCTCCAGTCGGTTCCTTTTCTTGGCACCAGGAAAAGCCTTGAATAAAAACCTTGTGCTTGTTGGTGCATAGGTACCTTTTGTATAGCCCTCATGTTTAGGAGCTTTGTAATTTGCAGTTGTGCCTCTACCCTTTGATTTTGTGGTAAATTTGGCATGCCTCTCATTTTTGGGAGAGTGTGAAAATGGAATTTGTAGCCTCTGTTTATAATGTCCAGAATCCATTTGTCTGTTGTGACAATATTCCAATTGTTTGCAAATAGTGCTAGTTTCCCTCCCAAAGGTGCTGCCAGTTGAATCTTGCTTGGCATGGAAATGAGGGAGTCATTGAGTCTGCTTCCTGTACTGTTGTGCACTGTCGTCACCACCTCTTGGTGCCGGAGATTGCCATTGTCTGCCTCTATAGGACCCTTGTGATTGTCCTCTGCCCCTTCCGCGTCTGTATCTGCCTCTTTGGGGCTTGTCAGTGGTTGGAAAGGACCAGTTTTTTGAGGGCCAATTCCTGCTAAATCGTGGTGGCTGGACCTGTAAGAAAGCTTTGACAGTTTGCAAAGATTTTGCTTTTTCTTCCATTTTACGTAATATATCCTCAGCATTAGTACCAAAAAGAACATCCTTATGTAAAGGTGCACCAAGAATTTTAGCTTTCACATGATCTGGCAGATTTTGTTCCCTAAGCCATGCATGTCTGCGAATGGCTGATCCGGTAGCGGCGGCTCTGCTGGAGGCTTCTAGGGCATCATAACCACATTGTAAAGTGTGCTTACCCACTTGTTCTGCACCATGCATCATATCCTGTAACTCTTTTATATCTGGTTGTTCAGGTTGCGACATTTTGGTCTTTAGTTGTGATAACAGGAATTGTTGATATTTAATCATATGAAACTGGCAGTTTAAGGCCCTCATGGCTAGGGTGGCCGAGGTATAAACTTTCTTACCCCACCTTTCTAGAGATCTAGATTCCCTTTCAGCAGGAAGTGGATTCTTAGCAGTGGAGGCCTTAATTCCTTTGGGGCCTTGAGAAATAGTTTCAGGGTCTGCATTATGGCCTTTGTAGAGGAATTGATGAGAATTAGGTACTCTGTAATATCTATCAGGCTTAACTGGTGCAGGAGGCAGTGAATCAGGGTTAAAGCAAGCCTCCGAGTAAACATCATCCAGTACCTCCAAAACAGGAGGAATAGCCAAAGGTCTATGCTGAGGTAACCAGAGAAATTCCCTAAGCCTTTTCTTGGAGTCTGAAAAGTCTTGGCCTTCCCAGTGGAAGTGCTCCCTCAAGGTGTGCAAGGTTTCCCCAAAAGAAAAATCCTCAGGGGGGGATACAGAAGGAATAGACTGCTCTGCATCTGAATCCTCAAAAGGGGAATAAGAGTGTTCCTCAGCATCAGAATGCTCTGATAAAATGGATCCCTGGTCAGAAGAGGGAGATTCCTCCTCCACTCTGGGTCTCTTGTCCGGAGGGGCCTGGGAGCCTCTGATAAGAGTGATAAGATCCTCAGCCATTTTAAGCATGTGTTTCTTAGGCATGGGTCCAGGTGATGGGCCTTGTGTAGCCGGCCTAGCATGATGCCTGGCTGCTTTGGATTTAGTGAAGGCCTTAATAGAGAAAGAGGATGAAGGCCTAAATACACCATGGGTGGATGTAGATCTGTCCACATTAGTAGGCTCGACATAAGCAGGGGCTTCGGTTGTAGTCTGGGAAAGGGCCGAAGAACCAGCGGTCTCGGGTACAGAAGACACCGCCGAGGGAGTGTCGTCGGTAGTCAGGGACTGCAAAGGCGTCTCACTGAGAACCGGACCACGTGGAGCCTGTTTCGGCGTGGTGTCGGTGGAGACCGCGGTCCTCGCCTGGTGGTCCTTTTCCTTGCGTTTTTTGGGCAAAGCGGTAGTCGGAGTATCCGACAACATTTTATAATCAAACGCTTTACCAAAAAAGTGTTGGGCGAACTCCGCCCAATGCTTGATAGTGCGTTTATTGAAGGTAGCGCAAAAGCGACAGCCCGAGACGTCGTGGTCTGGGCCCAAACAAGGTATGCAAAGGGAATGGAAATCCTTATGCGGTATTTCCTTCCCACAAGAAATACAATTATTAACTTTTTCTGACATCGGTCTGAGGCAAGAAAAGATTCCCCAACGGGGTACTTAGCTTTAATGAAGACTTTGGTTCCAAATATTTTTCGTAATTCAGGAGCTGGCCGACCGGCACTTGCGAACTGCTTCTGCTTCGGGCACCGCGCGGCAAAAAAGACTGAAGAAGATGGCGTCGGCTGTGTCTTATATACTCTAGCCTTCCTGACGTCAGAAGAGTACGCGACAACAACCGACGCCGGACCAAGACTTTGGAATTCGGCCGACCGAGGGACCGCCTGACGGCTGAAAACCCATATGTGATTACTGCAGCTGTAATGCACGATGAACATCTGCTGTTCTCCACACAGCGGAGCCTAAGTGATCTGTATGGTCACCAATATCTCCCAGCGTAATTATTCCTTGTAATCTGTGCAGATGCTGATCTCTCGCAGTGCAAGTTTCTTTTAAAATATTACTGTCTAGACAGAGCATCTAGTTTATATATAGCTGGACATTGCTCATCAAATTCCTTGTGTTAGTGACCTATTCAATATTTAAATTTCTCTCACGCTTCCCTAGTAGATTATCAGCCATAGATATGCACTTCCTGACTCTCTCTCTGGCCAGTCTGGTTGAGATGCATATTCTGAACATTGTAACAATTGCCTCATGAGCTCATATACACTGACAGTCCACTTATTCTTTATAAAACAGACAAAGTATGTAAGAGGTGTAAACACACTAACTAGGGAGGCAAAACTCTCTCATATAATCAAAACTAATCCTATAAAGGTTGTCAGTGACACTTGCACCATGCTCACTGCACAGGGTAAAAACTACTTATGCTGAGGCAATTACAGGTTGTTGTTGTTGTGTCTTTCGGCTTTTCCCGGTTAGGGGTCGCCACAGTGGAACTCTGGTCTGCTAATGATTGGTAGTTGATTTTTACGTGCCGAGTTACCAGCCCTGATGCACAACATTCAACGAAGGTACGCCCATTCACGCATGTCTCCATGCTGAACCTGACAGCATCTGACTGTGAGGCGACAACGCTACTGCAGCACCACCACCAATTACAGGTAACCTTCCTAAAGCACTAAGACCTCCTGCACAGCACAATCAAAACAGGGGTCCTCAGCCATCACATAAACACTCCATTAAAGCACAAGCCACAACATCACATAGTAACAATATGTCCAATGCCTCTAAATAAGCTCTTAAGACAAACCAGTGCACAGCCAAATTGTCAAGTCAATGATGATTCTATAGTGAGGCACACCAATGTCCCCCTCACCAGAATGAGTAAGTAGAGGAGTCACAGTTAGCTGCATTTTTAGGACTAGGATCCATCAGGTTCACACAGGCACTCAGGTCATTGAACCACAGGTACCAGTATAACTGTGACATAGTCCATGTGGGTGTTAATGACCTGAGACGTACCTCCCCTGACTATATGAAGCGAGACATGATCGAGCGCACCGATTAAGTGTCTCAGGCAGGTACTAACCTAGCACTGATCAGCATACTACCTTCTCCAAGGATGATGCCACATTACCAACAGAAATGATTTATTTTAACAGTTGGTTTACCTTTCATGTCAGTCCAAGGGACTACAAAATTTGACGTCCTGGGAGGACATGGTTGGCAGATCATGCTGCTTTGTCAAGGATGGCCTACACTTATCCCCTCTAGGCTTTTGAATACTGGCAAAGACTTTTTCCACTCCCACAGTGCCTTTTTAGGCAATGTCAAACTGATAAACCTCCCAACTTAACAGAACCTATGAAGGAACATGTGAACGTGGTATTGCTTGATACTAGAAGTCTTAACAAAAAATTCCAGTCCCTCTCCTTGGACAATGTAGACATCTGTGTAGTGATGGAGACATGGTTTAAAGTCACGGAGAGTACCCTGGCAGAGCAAGATTATAATGCCTTTCACACCTTTGGACTAGCAACTGCAGAGGATGGAACTAAAGTTAAAGAAGTCTCAGTCCATATTAAAAACAACCTCACATTCAGACTAAAGTGTATGATGGACAGGAATGCATACATGTGCGACTCACCATAAACAGGGTCTCAGACCACATCACTGCAACCTATAGGTCCCCCTCCATGTCCAAGGAAACACATATTACCTATCTCAATGTAATAGAGTGCCCCTCACTGTTCAACCCAATAAGATCTTCATGGGGGATCTTAACTACCCCTCTATTGATTGGAAATCCTACATGACTTCTGAGGCACAAGCCGAGATTCCTAAACTTTTTAATACCAACATCCTGGAACAGAACATCATCATTATTCTTTCGGTAAAACACGGCCAGGTTTAGAAAGCCCCCTCCACCCGGTCATTAGCCTAGTAACAGTCTATGAATCTATGAAGATTATACATACATATATATATATATATATATATATATATATATATAGACACACACACACACACACACACACACACACACACACGTAAATAGACAGATATAAATACACACACACACACACACACACACACACACACACACACACACACACACACACACACACATACATATTGTACATGGCAGTACTTAAAATAAGCAGTACTCCCTAATCTCAATGTTTGTTTCGTCAGTAGATGTAAAAGATTGACAATCTGTGGAGTAAGGGAATATGACCAATCCTCGGAGATCGTACAATCTCAGAGTTAGTCTATATAATTATCAGGTGGTGTGGGGTGCTGCCAGGAGGCTTGCACTCATACAAAAACAAGGTTTTATTTTTGCATGCTTCTGAGGTTATGCTTGCGTGCACGTGCTGCTGTTTCTACATATTTGTTGTCGATTTGAATGAGTCGAAATTAGTAAACTTGACATTTGGGAGTTTCAAGATTGTAAGTACTCTCGCTCTCTGTGTGTGTGTGTGTGTGTGTGTGTGTGTGTGTGTGTGTGTGTGTGTGTGTGTGCATGTGTGTGTGTGTGTGTGTGTGTGTGTGTGTGTGTGTGTGTGTGTGTGTGTGTGTGTGTATATGTATATATATATATATATATATACACACACACATATATATATATATATATATATATAGAGAGAGAGAGAGAGAGCGCGCACGAGAGAGAGAGTGGGAGAGATGTTATCTTGTTCTTACTAGCAAAGAGTCTTAGGAAAATATAGCATCAATTTATTATTATTTTTACTAAATAATTTAGGGCAGAATAGTTAATTCATTTAGTCTTAAGATTCAGTGACTAATTACAAAAAATGCATAAGTTTTTCAGGAAAAAGCCTGGTACAGACTGAGAATTACAATAAGGACCATATTACTACACAGGAATATTGCACTGACTACAGCCACTGACCTCAGGCCATTAGGAAGTGATTAAATAGGACATAACTGAAGTACTAGTTTTTAATTATGTCTGTTACGGAGGCCTAAAAGTACACAGTTTAAATAGGGGTGACAATAACCATACTTAAGCAGCTAAAACTTCAGAACTCCAACCAAACATGAAAAAACGAAGCAGCAGCTTGGGAAAACACCAAAATCTTTAATAGCACCAACAGTAAGCGCTTTCATCTCTCCACTTATTCATACACCAGAGACTTCTTCAGACAACCATTTAAACACACTACAAGAATTTATACATAAATAAATCACATGATCAAAGCCATTTCATGTCACATGACATAATTAAAAATATTACTACTTTAAAACCATTCATAAAGCAAAAAACAACTTACTCATTCCCAATTGGCAAACACCTACAATATAATAATTGCTTGATTAAAAAATATATACATGTAAAATATGCAATTTAAATCTACAATTTAAATAATTCAAATATACAATTTAAGTATACAATCTAATATGTGAACCCACTGTCAGTGTTTTAACCCCCTCCTTTTTAAATACATTATAAATTCATCTCTATTATTTAAACCCGATGGGAAACAAGCATTAAGTTTGACTTGCAAACAATACTATAACCAGCCAAGTTCTTCCTCGATGTTCACTATGTTGGCAGTATTTAAATTGTATATTTAAATTGCATATTTTATATATATATATATATATATATATTTTTAATCAAGCAATTATTATATTATATGTATTTTTCAAATGGGAATGAGTAAGTTGTTGTTTTTTGCTTTATGAATGGTTTTAAAGTAATAATATGCTTTTTAATTATGTCATGTGACATGAAATGGGTTTGATCATGTGATTTATTTATGTTTAAATTCTTGTAGTGTGTTTAAATGGTTGTCTGAAGAAGTCTCTGGTGTATAAATAAGTGGAGAGATGAAAGCACTTACCGCTGGTGCTATTAAAGATTTTGTTTTTCTAAACTGCTGCTTTGTTTTTTTGTGTAGGGGTGACAATAAGTTTAATGTCATGCTAACAAAGTATTTTTGCCCTTACAATTTGATAACGGAGTTAGAGCACTGTCCCTAGAGGACCACCTTCAATCCCTACTCAGGAATGCATACTTAAGCAAATGCAGTTTACTTGCAAAAACTTTTGTCCCAGACCCCTCCCACTTTTTCTTAACTTCAATAAATACATAAATAGTAAATAACAGCTGTGTTACTAGTTAAGAGGAGAGAGTATTTGAGATATGTAAGTTAAGTTTTGAGGATAGGGTGGGACAGGCAGAAAGTGATGTAGTCAGAGGGAGGATACCATGTAGGGATATTTATGGGGGGTCACCAAACACTTGGTCTCTTCTGTGAAGCAGTAGTATTGGGTCGGCAAGGTAGCAGTGCTTGGTTCTTTAGGTTAGGTAAGCAGCATTTTTCTATGAGGGGAACTTCAGTAGGTATGAGTCTTGTTTCTTTGAAGGGGACAGGAAATTAGTTGGTGAGGTGACTGAGACACTCGATAGACTGAGGTTGTGGTAGGAAGTTATGATAGGTTTTGATAGTATTGCAGTAGGTTGACTGTGAGGCCTAGCATTGGTAGGGTGAAGTAGGCAGCAATATGACACTCACAAAAGGGAAGGGAAGCAACAGAAAACAGTGTTTGGCAGGTGGACGTACCTCAAGTGGGTCCATCTGGTAATTGGTGCTCTTCTCCAATGCTTTTTATACTCTGGTGTTGCAGTGCTCAGAAGGGAGGCTTCTGAAGATGTAACAAAAAAAAAAAAATGACCAGGAAAGTACACTTGTGTCCCCACTTACTATAACTGTAGATGTCTGAGTAGCTCACTATAACTGTAGATGTCTGAGTAGCTCAGAGTTGCAGTACTGATTCTCAAGTCTTCCTGTCAAGCAGAAGCCACGACCAGCCCAATTTTCATAGCCTTTACATCATCTCTAGCTGAAGGATGTCTAAAGACAAACCTCTGGATATCAGAGTATAAGAAAGGTGTCTGTTAGCACCATCTTCAGGTCTTTCTAAGCAGTAAATGAACAATTTAATGTCTGCGGGCAGCACGACCTCCCCAGTTGTCTGAATTTAAGTGCGACAGAGGAAAAATCATAGTTGGCAGACATGGGATGATGCACATAAGAGGACTATTTTCTGAAAAACCTTCTCTACCACCTCCAACCAGCAAGGGGGAAGAGAACTAGTCAGCAGATAGAGGTGTTGGAGGGTGGAATTCTATACCACGACATACACCTACTCTAATGTCTACAAATTGTAAGTGGAACACAACTGTACTATGCTCTTCATAGTTAATGTTGCAGTACTGATTCTTGATAGCACTCACAAAGCAAAAGTTGAGGTGGGTCATCTCTTTGACCTTAGGGAATAATACTTTGCAAGATGGCAGAAGTGAAACCTGCTCTAGTCCTAGAGACATTGCCTAGGTTATAATGTTTTGTAAAGGTTTACACTGAGTGCCTGTGGCTGCCTCAAGTATGGCCTGGGTGGGGACTCCTTTGAGGAAAACGGTGGTAGTCACACCATTTCTTGTAGAGTGAGTTTTAATATGCCTAGGTAAATCTTTGCTATGGAGTGAGTAACAGAACTTAATGCAGTTAGCTATCCATTTAGAAATGGTTTGTTTGCCCCATTTACCCTCTGTGAAAGCCACCAGCAATTGTCTGCTATGTTACGGCTTTTTGTCCTGTTTAGATATTACCTGATCTGCCTGTACATGTCCAAGGAGTGGAGGACTTTCTCCTTTCTGTTCTGTGGATTTGGGTAGAAGACTGGTAGGTGGACAGCCTAGTTTAAAGTAAGTTCTGCTACCACCTTAGGCATAAAGGATGGTTTGTTCTGAGGGTGACTCTATCCCTGTGTAAGACAGTGAATGGTTCTTTATATGTGAAAGCTTGTAGTTCAGAACCTCTCCTAACTGATGTTGCAGCTATAAGAAAGCTGGTATTCTAAATCAGCACCTTTGGAGAGGCAGTGGCAAGAGGTTCAAAGGGGGCAAGGTTAGTTTTTCTAACACAATTTATTTCCCATATCAGAATAAGGCTACTTCTGGGTGGTCTCAGGTAAATCACCCGTTTAAAAAAGTTTCATTTGGGGGGGGGGGGTGCAAGAAAATAGGTGGAGCAGATACACCAAATGGTAAAGGACATAACTGGAAGTGAGAATCTGTTGCTACAAATCATAGATACTTTCTGTGACTGTCTCCTCTGAGGACATGGAGGTAAGCATCCTTTAGGTCTACGGTGAACATACAGGCATGTGGCAAGATCATGAGATGTAATTTTTACAACATAAGCGTTTTGAATTTGGGATTTTAAGGAACTTGTTTATCTTTGAGAAGTCCAAGTTGGCTCTTCATATGCCCTCTTTTCTTGGGACTAGAAATATCCTTAAGTTGAAGCCTTCTCCATCTTGTACTAGAGGGACAGGCTGGATGGATTCTTAGTGAAGTAGATCCCTGAGGATAGGTGGAAAGAGGCTTTCTTGTTCTTTTGGTGACTATTAAATGCCCAAGAAGGGTAGTCTCTGAGTTAAATATAGTACCCCTTCTCTATGATGTTGAGGACCAATTGGTTCCTGGTGGTGGATTTCCATTGATTTAGGAAGAAAGTGATTCTTCCTTCCGGAGTCTTGGAGGGGAGGGTGGGGTACAGCATAGTCACAGTTGTTCTCTGTGCTAAGTCAGCTCTTTGTAGCCCTGTGCTCTGTGTGACTGTTCTGGGCGTCATCTGCTAAAATGTCTTTTGCCACAGGAAGGTGGAAAAGGCCAAAGTATGGAAGGGTAACTCCTTGTGTACCATTGGGTCAGAGACAGATGGAATTCACAGTTTTAATTTGCTTTCCTCCTGTATTCAGTTTCTCAAGAACTTGTTCAGCTAGAGGATCATAAGGAAGCTATTTGTTCAATGGAGCATCTAGTAGTTCAGCCTTTACCTGATTTGACAGGGGCTGGGTCCTGAGCCATGCATGTCTGCGGATGACAGAACCTGTGGCAGCTGCTCTGTAAGAAGCATCTTAGGCATGATAGTCACACCTTAGGGAGTGTCTGGCAACTTGTAAAGCTTCTCTGTATCATCTGAATTTCTTTATATGAGGTTCAATTCACAACAGAGTCTACCTTAGCTAGAATTTTGTCTTGAAGAGATTCAAGGTACTTTAGTATATGGAACTGACAATTCAAAGTTCTTATCACCAGGGTGTCAAAGGTATAAATTTCTTCCCAAAAATGTCTAATAATCTATTTTCCCTGTCATTAGACAGGAGGATGTCTTATTGGTCCCTGAAGTACACCTTTTATGTATTCAGTGGAGACTACAGAAGGGCCAGCTTTAAGGTTTTTGTAAAGGTGCTTGCAAAATTCGAGCTCTCTGTAAAACCTGTCTGGAAGAAGAAGGTTCTCATAGGTTCGTAGGTTGGTACTAGGCTATCAGCCCTACGGCCTATACAAGCCTAGCCATAACAATTCCCTAGCTATTTCTTCCCACACTATTTACTTCCCCTGGACCCCTGTCTAGCAAGGTGACTGATGTGATCCTCGGGGTGAATTTCCTTTCTCCCATCCAATCGGCAAGGTTCCTTTTGAAGAGGGCAAAAGAGGTGCTCTGCTTGACATGTATGGGCAGTCTATTCCAGAGTCTGGGGAGTCGCTGGGTCAGGAACCTATCCCTCCAGTATGTTTTGTTTATTGTAATGACAAGGTTTAGATCCCTGGAGTGTGTGGCTCTGAGGGATTGGGATTTCTTTAAGTGTAGCATGTCCAACAGCTCTGGGTTTGACATGGCCTTGTATGTTAAGCAGAGATCTCCTCTGAGTAGAAGATATGTGACAGAGTATAGCTGGAATCTTTTAAGGTGGTCAGCGTAGGGCATCTGCTTTAGGCCTGTGATTCTTTTAGTGAGGTATTTCTGCGGCCTTTCCAGTTGTTGCAGATGTCTTGAGAGGTACATACCAAATGGGGCATTGTATTCTATAATGGGTCTAATGAAGGATGAGTACAGTGGAACAATGACCTCCTTTTTTCTGAATGAAAAGCCCTTAGTGATGAGGTATGCCACATAGAAGGATTTCCTGACTGTTGTGGTGATGTGGTTATCAAAGGTGAGACCACTGTCCACCTGTGTCCCTAAGTCTGTTATCACACTTTCGGTGTTTAGTGTACTGCCACCTATGTGGGAATTCATGGGTACATGTTTTTTCCCAAAGGGGATAGCTATACATTTCTTGGCATTGAGCTTGAGCCCATGGCTCTGGCACCAATCATCTGTTTCTGTAAGGCCCTTTTGTAGATTATCCACATAATTTGGGGATTCAATAATGGCTCCCAGTTTGCAGTCATCTGCAAACTTTTTTAGCCAGATTCCCTAAGTGTTGGCCTGTACTTCAGAGAAGTAGATGCCAAACAAGAGCGGTCCCAGGACTGAACCCTGAGGTACTCCACTTATCACTTGTCTGGAGCTAGATTTGGAGTCGGCTACTTTTACAGTGTGGGTTCTGTCAGTAAGCTAGTTGGCAACCCATCGAGTGATGTAGGGATTAATGCCTAGCTTAGTAAGTCTATCTATGATTCCAGAGTGGGGGATGGTGTCAAAGGCCTTGGCGAGGTCCAGATAGGCTGTGTGGACCGCCTTACCATCATCCACGGCTCTGGAGACTGATTCAAAGAAGTCAATCAGATTTAGGAGACAAAATCAGCCCTTCACAAACCCAAACTGGGTGGGGTCCAGTGTTTGAAGTTTGCCAATGTCTTTGTTAAGTTCCATGATAATGAGTTCCATGCCCTTGCAGATCAGGCTCATCAGACTGATGGGGCGGTAATTCCCGCGATCCAAGGTGGAGTGGGATAACTGTAGTTGTGTGCCACTCAGTGGGCACGAAGCCTGAGGTGAGGCTATGATTAAACATGACACTTAGGTGAGGTGCCAGTTCATTTTGTAGTTCATGTAATACACAGCCTGGGATGTCATCTGGTCCCATGGCTGCTGTATTCTTAGCTTTGGAGAGTGCATTTTTACCTGTGTGGCTATTACTGTAATTTGGCAATCTTCCGGTATTGAGATGGGTCATGTAGGTGTGAGAGGGGGTGAAGTTGGCACGGACTTGATCTGCCAGGATATTGGCAATATCCTTGGGATCAGTATATTTAATGCCATTCTGTTGTAGCTCAGAGCAAATCTGAGCATTGCCATTTAGATTCTTGACATAGTTATAAAATGCCTTGTGGTTGGTCTTTGGAATCATTGGCAATTTTATTTTCGGAACTAGCTTTGGAGGATTTTATGAGGGATCTCAGCTTCTTACTGAGGCTGGTAAGGGAGTTTTTTGCATCCTGGGATTTTCCTCTTTTCTGCAACAGTTTCTTCCTTTTGTTGTAAAGTTTGTTTATGGCAGAGGACCATCAGATCAGCTTCCTTTTTTGGAGGTGAGCATTTGGGATAGCACGATTCATGCACGAGTGGATGTGCTCGTACAGTGCCTTAGTGTAGGATTCAGCAGTCGAACTTTCAGTTCCTGTCTGCATGGGTGTCATGAAGTTTGTCACTTCTGACTTGAGTAGCATGAAGTTGGCTTTGGAGAAGTTTTTATGGAGATTTCCTTACTGGGGGATGGGGGTGGGATGTGGATGTTAAGGGTGATTAGCTTATTGTCAGACCTGACAAATGAGGGGGTTACCATAGGTATGGAGCATCGATTTCCCATGTTGGTAATGACCAGGTCTAGGATATTGGAGCCCCTGATGGGACTATGGATTAGTTGATCCAGGGCATTAGAATTTATGAATTCCAAGAACCGTTGGGGGAAGGTGATGGTACACAGTAGTTTTGCCAGTTAATGGCAGGGTAGTTGAAATCACCCAGTATTAGGGTGTTTGGTTGTATCTTAATATTTTCCAGTATGTTTAGAAAGGTGTAGTGAAAATCTTGGAGCATGGTGGGGGATCTGTAGCAAGCTACAATTTGGATTGCAGTCTTGCCTAGTGTTAGCACCTGGAGAATTTCAGATGCATTGTGTTGGGCAACAAGCCTGGTAATGTGAATATCCTTGGTGAATATGGGCCCTCCTCCACCTTTAGTGTTTCGGTTCTGGTTTGGTGGCCGAAAAGTGTGGTAAGAGTTGTAGCCTGGTATTGCATTGGTGCTCTCTGGAGCCTTGAACCAGGTCTCAGTTACTGCACAGATATCGATGTTCTCCATTTTTAGGAGTGCCTCAAGAGAGTGCATTTTGAGGTTTAGACTTTTAGCATTGAGTAGCATTACCTTCAGAATTTGCATGCTTGTACCGGTTACTGTGGTGGTTTTGTCCTTTGAACTTTGCCTAAAAAAGGTGCTACAGTGGTGGCAAGAGCCTTAGCCAGTAACCTGAATCCCAGGGGTGACAGGTGCAGACCATCTCTGGCAAAGCATTGTGGTCTGTCGATCAAGTCGTCCCAGGCAGATAGATACTGGATCCCCTCTGAATGACATCAGAAGCTTAGCCAATTGTTGAAGTCAATCATTGTGTCCTTATATTGTGGTATCATTCTGGGCGAAGGCAGGATGCTACTCAGAGCTAGGGTCATACCTGCCCCGGCCACATGATCTGAGAGTTCTTCCATGTCTCTTTTCATGTAGTCCAGGGAGGTACGTCTCAAGTCATTCACTCCAACATGGACAATGACAGAGTCATATTTGTACTTGTTGTGGAGTGACGAGTGCATGTGCTATGTGGCGGATCCTGGCACCCGACAGGCAGCTGACTGTAATTTTCTCCTTGTTCAGCCTGGTGAGTGGGACATCAGTGTGCCTGACTATAGAGTCACCTATGAGTAAAGTGTTAGGTACGTTGTCTTGCCTTAGGGGCTGTTGCTGGGTGGCACACTAGTGTTGTGAGCTATGTGACACTTTGGTTGTGACTGGTGTTTGTTTGCATTTCAGCTTCAGAGGTCCTTGTTGCTTGGGCAGGTTACAGTTAAGAGCCTCTGCATATGTGGATTTAATGTTATGTGTGGGTGTTGGTGGTGTGGGTTTAGAAGGGTTATGTGTTGCTTGAGGTGTAATGCGGGTGTTAACCTTCTCCTCTTGACTGTCTAGCAGAATCTTGGGTGGAGAGAGCTTTGCTTCCAGTTTGGCTATGCAAGTGCATTTCTCACAGGTTATAGTGTTGGGTGGTAGGAGGAGAGGGTCGTCTGTGTACATGATGCAATTGCTGCATTGCCCCAGTATGCCCAGATTCACCAGGTGGACAGGAGAAATCACCAGAAGCTGACCCTTGGACATGCCTGGTTTGGTGCTTTTTTTGTAAAGTACAGGAGCTGTTTTCCTTTGCCTTAGCAAGGTACTTTGCAATTATAGGCTGTTTATAGCCTACAATTAATTTCTCCTTATTAACAAGCAGAGTTGAGTGCTTGTATCAGTTTAAGGCTTTCTAGTGCTTTCCAGCAGGTATTAGAGCAAGTGTTAGTCACAGGGATACTTAAAGGTAAGATGAAAAAAAATGGTTTATCCTAAACACTGCACTAGGTAAGTTAGATGTAAAAGTAGGTAACTTAAGTTTTGCCTGTCTAAAAAGTTAAGTTTTAGTGGAGAGTCACTATTTTTAAAACAGCAAGATAGACTGAAAGGGGGTGGTCACTTTTGTATTCTGGTACTATAGAATACAGTAGGATAGCCAATATATTTAAATAGTTGCAGGGGAGTGATTTCACAAAATGATAATTTTGTGCTTACTCACACAAGCCAATGAAAGCAGAGAGGAAATGAGATATGTGGTCAAATTAACATAAGAGGCAGGCAACTAGAAAGACAGTGATATTTAAGAACATGACAGTAAGCAGGTGGGTGGGTGGGGAAAAATTTCTTCCTGACTCAAGAGACAGAGCTGTGGTCTCTTTTGAAGTTTTAATATGCGGTTAAAAGCAGAATACAAGTAAAACACAAGGTAAAGAAAACAAATCACAGTATTCAAAATATAAAAAGGCAATAAAGTAATACAAAATACAACAAATAAAAAGCAAACTAACCTTTCCTTGACAGCAAAATGTAGCAGAGTCTGGTGAGCTTTTCTAGTAAAGCCAGAAAAATGAGCCAAGTGATGAACTGCAAGTGTACTGAGCACACAAGAAGTGCATCAGACTGCACAGCTAGAAAGAACTGAAGATGTCACCGATGGATGCCCTTCTTATAACCTGACATCTAGACATCAGTTTTAGGGTGTCCATTCCATTGGCTATGGATAATATAGACTGCAGAAATCGGGCTGGTCACAGACTTCTGCATGGCAGAAATATCCAAGAATCAGTACTGCAACACTGACTACAAAGAATATCTGATGAGTTTCAATCCAACCCCTCCTCCACCATATCAAAGTGATCATTCTGGCTTTGTTAGCACTCAGGCCAGACTTTGGTTACTGACTTGTTTGTCACTGTAAGCAAAAAAAAAGACAAGGAATAACAGAGATGGGATAAAACCTCTTTGGATTCTTGTCTTGATAAGCCACATAGAAGGATTGTTGTCTGTGGCCAGCTGTCACTCTAATGACATCAGTTGCCATAAGTAGTTGAGGAGAGATAAGGGACAGTACTTCTCCACCTTTCAACTCTGTGGAGACATGTTGGTACAGCATTGCCATGGTGGAGCCAGGACTTGGTTATATGGTAAATGAAGGTTAATAAAAAGGGAAATAAAAAGAGTGAAAAAAACTGAGAACCTGCTTAAGCCACCATAAGTGAGGAGTGGTTTAACTAGACCATACTATGGCTCAAGGAAGGAGAAGCAGAGCTGCTGGCCATCTGTTGTGGTCCTCCAGGGAATGGATTCTGACTTTGTTCACTGCTCATATCTCTCAGTGATCCTGGATTTTGAAGAGTATCTCTGTTTTGCTTCACAGTTTAGATCAATCCCTTGTAACATTTTGATGCTTTGGTAATCACTGTGGATTATAGTCAGGCATCAATCTCAGACCTGTTTGCCTCATAGTTCTCGGTCATTCTTAACAGCATTTGAGTAAAGGCGTTCTAAGGTACGTCTCTGCCTGTGCCTATAGTGTTTATTTCACTGAGGACTACAGTCAGATTAGACTGCATGACAGAATTTATTACATATTTTGCCTGGACATTTGAATATTATATTGGTTGGAAAAGCATTGTTGGTTTTCAATCAGCCACTGCTTTGACCAGTAAAGGTGGTGGTGGTTTCCGATTAACTCCGTGGGTGCAGCAAGTGGTTATGTCATTGTTATGTCATCTGAGGGGTGCAAGATCAATATGCCACAGGAGAAGACAAGAGATTACAGAAAATAATTGGGGGTGAAAGGGTCAAGCCACCATGTGGCTATTGCTATGTAAAAAAAGAAAAAAAAATGAATGATTGAGTAACTATAATGTTAGAATAATTTATTATAGTAAAATGTGGCTGGATGAACCCAGGCAAAGGTTATTAATATTACCTGCACTTATTGGAACATGTGGAGTGCGGAGAGACCATCCTTATTCATTGGGTTTTATCAGCCTTGGTGTATTAAGTGGGGTTTGTTTTTTTTTTTTTTTGGCTAATATAGGAGAGCCAAGAGAGACCCTGGTCATTCCAGGAAAAAAAGGAAAGAAATGTATGTCACCAGAGAAGCAGATATCAGGTGATCCAACCCCAAAGAGAAGACATGTAAAGGAGAGCACCATTCCTTATCAGATGATCATTCCAATCCTGCTGCTTGCAGGTAATGAATTTAATTCCATCATGGAAGCTGGGAGGAAGTGCAGAGCCAGACTGCTCATTACCACAGTTGTCAGGCTTTCTATAGGAATTAAATGCAGGAAAGAGGGAAAGATTACAGGAGTCTTTAGCTATATCTGCACATGTGTAGGGGTCATAGAGTTCACTGCCTCAGGTCCATTTGGATGACTGCAAAAATGCATGGAGTCAGGTTAGTGAATGAGAGTGGATTTTATTCCCACAGGTTCACTTTGATAACATGCAACCGAACACTGGGAGCTCAACAATCTGAGCAGTAAGGTCAGTCCTTAGTGTCAGGTGGTTTACAGTCCTTCCTATCAGAAGGTGACAGTGTGTTTAAAAGTGTGTTTAGCAAAGTGCATATCTCATGGTAGTGAAGGAAACATTTAGAGTGGTGACTGTGCAAATATTTTTGAGTTATTAGATGCAGATGGTGCACAGAGGACTGCAAAAGCACAGGCTGTGGGTTCTCAGGATTTAACAATTTCTCAGGTGGCTTTAGGCACGATGATGCTAATTAGATTTAGGGTTAGGATGTGAGACAACCAGGTGTAGGGATTTGGTTACCTGTTGGTGGCCACCGTGAACAAGGAGGCTAAGCAGGCTTTTCCAGACTTAGCTTATTTTGTGGACATAACACAACCACAGAAAGTAAGACAAGTTACTGGTTGGTGTGGTACAATCAGCATTTCTATAAATTGAAGGCAGTTGACAAATCTCTGTGGTGAGAGAACAGGAATGCTGATACCTGGTACCATGATTGACAGAGTGGTGCTGCAGCATAGGTCTATTCCTGAGGATGTGGTGGCAAAGGTGAAGGCATATTAAGCTTTTAACACTGGAAAATGTTTCTGGTCCACCTGCTGGCTTTTACACATTTGTTTGCACCATGAGGGAAGCACAGTAGACACAGGGAAGGAGGATCCAGGTGAGATCTCCTCTGTTGTTCAGGAGTTGGGAAATCCTATCTGGGCAAGGAAACAAGGTGACAGAGGGTCGCCTTTCTTTCAAGGCTCCACAGATACACAAGCTAACACATTCTTTATTAGTTCAGAGGTATTGTGTGATCAGCTAACAGATTACCTGGTCAGGGATGAAGTGCAAGGTTTGGTACAACAGTCTGATAATGGAATCTCTAACAAATCAAATGCAATGGGCCTCGGGTGGACTTGTGGGAACCTGAAGTTTGCTATGGCACATAGCTCAGGCCTTGATAGACAATTAGAGATGGGCAGGAAGGGTGGCAGGTCTATTCAATATCCCTCCTTTTCTTAGCTGTAGAATCTCTCTTTTAGTCTTACTGCCAAAGAACATGCAGAAGGAGTTCCATTTAATTTATCACTTGCCCCTTCCTGAGGGCAGGCCAGTTAATGACCTCATTGTCTAGGAAGAGGCAGGAATTCAGTAGACGCTGTTGAATGATGCATTCAGTATCATCTAGCAATTCAAGGATCCACGATTGGCAGAGCCTGGCAATGAGTCAGCTTTTTGGCTGCTGCCTATTTTGGCAGTGGGAAATTTTATTTTGCTAAATATGCCCATGAGCTGTGCAATGGCTGGGCTACCTTTGAGAACTTTAGCACAGCTTTGCACTGGTTATAGCACAAGGAGACTGGGGTTTGGGGTCAGTCAGAGGGTAGTAAACTACCTAGACATTCTTTTCTGATACAAGTAGCATAGCAAGGGTGGGGTGAAGGGGGAAATTATCCAAGGTGCAACTATTAGGTGGCGCAATCATCCAGATCTCTTTTTTGTTCCAAAATGCCAGTACAGAAAAGCACTTGGGTTCAGCGTTTTTTTTTTTTTTTTTTTGTGCTCTTCACTTGAACAGCTGAGTGGGTGGGGATGCAACATTGTGGGTCCATCACAGGGCACTAATTGAGCTAGCTGTACCTCTGTCTGATAGGTGAGAGCTATGAGACTGCTGAAGGGTGGACTGTGTGGATAGCTAGTGGTACTCTTCATTAAAGATATACAGGAGGGACCAGCCAAGGTTTTAACATTTCAGGGGTTGGTACTGAATGTCTGTAATGGGTCTTTTAGATTCCCAGTTAATGAGTTAGACAAGTTAAGAAGTAAAATTGCCTTCTTCAGGGTTGAGGAAGTCATTTTGTTTCAGGGTGCCTACTGTAAACTCCCCAAGGTGAGGGCAGTCAAAGAGATCAAGTATTTTACACTTTAGAAAGCCTTTTTATACATTTCATGTGGCAGGAGGACTTTATCTCTTCCAGTGACTTGTATCTGTGTAAAGACTCTGTTGGAGGGTAGATATGGATGCCTGTTTCAAGGGCAAATGGCTTGCTACAGCATGGCCTCAGAAGTGAACAGCAGAAATGAGAGAGTCATTGGGTTCCTAGATCTGATACTGATTTGAGCAACTACAAGAGTTTGGTGGGGAATTGCGAACAACAAGGCATTTTTTCATTCAGATAATGAATTGGTAGCTCAGGATTTGTCAAAAAAGTAGGCCAGGCCACCTTGATTGTAGGCTTTTTGAGGAGGTCAGTGGTTCATAACCTCAAAATAAACTTGTCATTCTCAGTTAAGTACATTCCAGGACAGCTGAATGCTTTAACTGATCGTCTTTTCTATTTTCAGTTCTAGAGGTTTCAGGCAGTGGTACCAGAAGCAGAGAAGCATCCTTTTGTGATACCAAAGGAGGTCTGAAGCACTGACAGCTCCTAATGGAGTGGTTGTTCCAGCAATCTTGTACATGGAGTACAAGAAAGGCTTATAGGTCACGCTAACCTTCATGAATGGCCCTCCAGTTTGGGGCACAAACTGGTCAGTTCATATAGAGGTTAGGTATATGTTGCACAGGTAGAACTTAGGGGAGGTGGTGTAGTGAGTTCAGGTACAACTGGCAGCTCTGAGTATAGCATCTCATTTATAAGGTATCCCAGATTCAAAAAGAAGTACAGATATTTATTGCACAACTATTGTTTAGTGTAACATGATTTTAAATTGCATGTTTTAAAGTTTAGTATGAAGTGATCTTTGAAGTGAGGAATATTAATGGTCACATGCCTAATTGACAAAGTGGGTGGAGTGACTTTTACACTAGTTCTGATGATGTCAGCTTGGAGGATGAAAGCTCTTAACTAGTGGGATTAATAAAGCTTGTTTTTTGGATATATTCTTCTTGTGGACATGGCTCCTGCAGCAGATACATCACCTGCATTGCTTCTGTGTTTGGTTATTTCTTTCTTCAGGTTTGACACATTTTTTTGTTTTTATAATATAAGTAATGCTATATATGGCAATTAATATGTGTTATGAGGAATACGAAGTGTAAAAGACAGAGGGCTGTATTCAGAAAGGTTACCGCAGATGATACAACTAGTGGTAAACCATTTCTGGTTGAGATACAGCCCTACCATGGAGCTTTAGCATAAAGACATGTAGCACCATAGAGGGCTGTCTCTGTGGTCATGTTAAATGGTAATGAGGCACCCTGGGGGAAGGGCATGTACTAATTAGCATAGGCATCCCAGGGAGCTGCATATGCTAATTAGTCAAGTGCTCCACCCCAGAACTGCCTGTAGCAGAGACATACAGAGAGTCATCCGGCAGTATAAGTTAGCATGCCCACTCATGGCTGCTCATGTTAATGAGCACAGCCTAGAGATTATGTTCACCATCATGGCAGAGAGAAGTGCCAGGGAGTTTAATGGACAAGTAGTGGTGGGGCAGTGTACACGTACGTGTGTGTGTGTGTGTGTGTGTGTGTGTGTGTGTGTGTGTGTGTGTGTGTGTGTGTATGAGCATATTTCTCAACCTGCAAAAAATAGAAAATATTCTCTCCACACTGTCAAGCCAATAACTAGATTATTAAAACTGACAAAGCTTTCGGATAGCAAACTATCCTTCCTCAGTGTCTTACTTCTCAACCTCTCAGAGCAAGAAATCTGGACAAAGACCCATGAAAAAATAGGTACAAATACGTAGGCCGATTAACATAAAATGTGCATACATAATTATGTAACCCCGCCCACTCCAATGGAATTGTGGGATATCGGCTTTTACACGCAAAGTGAAGAACAGACAAAATTATTAAACACAAAATAAACAGAAGAACCACAGTGTTTCAGATTAATGCAATCTGCAATTAAATAGAGCAAAAAATAACAAACAGTGTGCAAGTGCAACTCATTAGACAAAAATTATAAACAATCTGGGATGGCAGTATGTGTATTTAGGAAAGAATCTTCCTAATAATGCATGTATATTAGAATAATAAATCAGCTAATGATAAAAGTAATATATTAGCAGCTGATACCTTTAAAGCTGCAATCTATGTTAATGCGATAGCAACTGTATACTTAAAATGCATCAATCATTAAAACAAATGAGTTGTGGTCTTTACATAATGCATCAAGAACTACCCTTTCATACAATTCCATCTTTACAATGGTAATTTCCTGACAATCCCAGCTTTACAGTGGTGATTTTACAATGCGCAAAATGTCCTTTTTTGGAAAGAATCTGCTCTCACTCTCTATTCAAAAAGGACTGCCAACCAATATCTGATCTGACCATTTGTTCTTAGTCTCAAATAGCAATGTATTCCCTGCTGATATAATTTAACTCATAGCACATCTAATGAATGTAGAACAGAAATGACAGCTATTCAAAAAGCTTGCTGTTTTATATAGCAGATAAGTTCAAAATTACTTTGTGAAAATTCACTATCCTGCAAAGCAAACTAAAGGGATCGTCAAACATCTTCTAAAAACAAGGACCTTGTAACATATCCACTAATGCAGTGTGTGGCAACCACAAGAAAAAAAATCTGTCCAACTTCAAAAGGCAAGAGCCCCTTTGCCACGTTTTTCACATCTAGTAGCAGTAAAATGTTTTATTTTGCAGTTGCACTAATACCAGAAATAGTACTTTCTGTTAGAAAAGAAATAAATAAACCAGCAAAAACTAAACAAATAATTAGAAGCGGCACTATGCAAGAAAAGAACTTCTTTTCAAGACAGTTGCAATCAAATCTGGATATTCTGTGAAAATCTGGACAGTGAGCTAGTGACGTCAACTACTGCAAAACAGTTCTGTCTTGTCACACTGCTGCCATTGCAAACATTGCAATAAGGACATTACATTTTAAAACACTGGAAGGCTGTTTGTGGTGTAATAAACTGAACAAATTATATATGCTCATGATGTAATGGATACTTTTAATGCTTAGCAATTCACAGCCTTGTATGTATATTCACTTTCCTTACCACCTTTATAATTTATTCATGTTCTTATAGCTGCAGCCTCAAGTCTTAAAACACTTATTAACCCATCACTATGTTGACAAGCAGTACAGCTTACTAGACCATTTTAAGATATTTTGGTAAAGAACAGACTTGCAATTTGTAATCTAAAATAGAAACTGGGAAAAATTCCATGCAAAGTAACAGCCAAATGTATAAATTAGCTCATGTTTATAAGCTATATACATAAAATATTCAAACTGACAGACATTATAAAAGAGCAATATGTGAAGGCTGTAACTCTACATTCCTATCATGTGGTCAGAGGATGTCTCATGTATAGGCTACAATGTGATCAGAGGATGTCTCATGTATAGGCTACAACGTGAGCATAAAAAATGAGTGCTTTTGTTTAATATGCTTAGACATGTATGCATTATACCCTCCAAATTTAACATACTAAAGGCAGGTGGTAATAAAATTGATATAAAAGAATCAAAACAAATACATTTCAAAAGATTACTTGCAGGGAAGCAAAAAAAAAGAACAATTAATATTTACTCACATAGGTGAATTGTTATGCACTGCTAAATTACTGAACGTTAATGTCACAGAACATGTTTCAGTGAGCACTTACGGATTTTTGGAATGTGGTAATAAAGGAGAGCAGATGGTATTTTCCCTAAGGGAATTCCTAGATAGTCTGCTACATTTCTTTGACAAGACCAGACAATATGCACATGAAATGTCACAGTTTTTGAATGCCATGCAAAAGAAATGCAACACTAGTAGTAAAATATTTTTCTTCCAGATGAGAATACAGCACAGTGCCATTATAAAAGAAGTACAAAAGCAAAATATTGCATTGCGCAAATTACTTCACAATCCTGCAACATTATTATCAATTAAACATCTTACAAAAAAGAAACTATGAAGTAATCTGGACTAACTTTTGTTAATAACATTTCCTTTGGCTTTGGTAGATTTATGAAGTGAAATGACACTGCTAGTGAGCTTGCTATGCTATAATAATGATAACTCTAGTCGCGGACCGGTAGCATTAATTTATTTATTTTTTACCTGTTGGAGGAGGACATTGAGCCACTGCTGCGAAAATAAATTTTCTCATCCTCTGCACCTCTGTCTTTCCTGATTCGTAGCAACTCTGGTTCCAGACTTTGGATTCCTGGGCTTGGAGTGGGAGACTAGGAGTGCACTGGCACTGTGTAAGACAGCAGTCAAAGAAAATTAAGAATTCCCTGATTCCCGCCCAGTAAGTTCAAGGAATCAACAAATGAACATAGCACGTAGACTAAGCTAAGATACACACACAGCTGAATTCCAACTGGCTGGCAGTCTGCCTCGTGAAGCTAATATCACCGTGCACATCCCATGCACAATGGGGGAAATTAAAAAAAAAAAAAAAAACAGGAATGAAGGGGGTCACTCAGGAATTCATGGCACCCCATTATTTTGGCCTCAAACCTGGTAAACACTGAAGAATTTGGTATGGTTATGAGGTATGTATGAGTGTGTGTCGGCCTGGGAGGTTGCAGAAGGGGGCTTAGTTAGGGGATAGGGTAGGTTTGTGTGTGTATTTGTATGGGTATATGGGGGAGTGTGATGGGGGGGCTGTGTCTGTATCCAATAGTGTGTGAGTCTGCATGTGTGTGAGTGCACACATGTGTGTGGCTGTGGGGGGGGGTGTCACATCTCCACACTGTCCTAAACTAAGAGTAATATCCTGCAACACTGGGGGGGACACTAGACACCAGGGATAACTATAAACATTGCAACTGAACAGCACTTAGGTCAGGGGAACACAAGACACTAGGGACAAGTTTTAATAATGTATTGTAATGGCACTTAGGTTCAGAGAAACACCAGGCATGAAGTACCTAAAAATTTATAGAAATATTTTGCAACACAAAAAACATGGGTCGGGGAAACACTAGAAACCTGGAATACCTCCAAACATTGCACCCTAAAGGCACATAAAAAATTAATACAACAGTTTTACAGAACAAAAGATGTGGGGTGGGGGGACACTAGACCTCAGGGATACTCTATATACTGTGTCTTACAGGTACATATAAAATAGGAAAGATGACATGGGTTGGGTGGAAACAACTAGACACAAGGCACACTCTATATAACATGTCTCAAGGGCACAAACAGATTCAAACCCTGTATGCTCCTATCTCACACAAAGGTTATTACACGTCTATGCTTCCATGTGTAGTCAAAATATTACTGAAGTGTTGAAAAAGAAATATGTAAAGTAAAATAGGGAACGTTATCCAAATCCTGTACCCTTGCTATAGCAAGGGGCAACATTAACTCACTGTGCTATGTAATCAGTTGGTGTAGGCAGGGTTATTTTACATAAAAAGAAGTGTGAAAGTGTAATGTGTGACATGATACAATAGTCCATGAGTTATGAGGGAATGGCTACAGATTACAGGCAGCAGCAGGAGTCTGTCTGTGTGGGGAGAAGAGATGCCAGCACAAAGTATTACTGAAACTCTAGCATTACTAACTGACTGTAAGGATAAAAAAAAACGGATTTGAGCCCCTTAAAAGCAGGCTGATTAACTGATTTTTGGATGGGTCTGAAGAACCTTATGCAAAAGCACATTTTAGAAAATTATCTGCATAAACTACATTAGACTGGTGTAATGAAAAATATAGGATAGCATGAGTTAAGTAAAAATAAGAATAAAAGAAACTACCATATGGTAGGGAATGGCGCCATCGTTTTTATCTCCAATATTTTATTTTTCACTGAGATGGAAATATTTATACTTTTGAGTTTTAAGATAAATTGATTTGCAAGGGTAAAGAAACTCATCTGGACATCCAAGGGCTCATATGCAAATGAAAGCTAGAGGAATTCCACTAACAGGAACCTTCCATATGATGACCTGTTTCAGCCAACCACATGTGATTTCTGGCCTCCCCCAACTAACAACTTCCGCTATGAAACCTACTTAAATATAAACTCACTTTATCTTGTATTAAAACTTTGGAGAAAACAGCCTTTGTTGACCTATTTCCTCTGGAGAAAAGGATTGACTACTAAGGGATAACTAAGGTTTGTTAAATTCAGCTAAGAGTCTCTAGCTATCCCTTTGGCATATTTTCAGTTAGTCCTAAACCATCACTGTTTTGGGTAGGATAGACATCCGGGCAGGCAAACTAATGAGTTTGCCAAGACTCTATTTAAGAGAAGTGATTTCTAGTGAGCTTTCTTTATTGTTTGTTGAACGTGAAATCTAGTTTAGGCTGTCTGTGATAACTCTCAGTAGCTTTGTGCTGGGGAGAAGTTCTATTTTAGTGTTAACTGAGAAGGAGATAGCAGGCTTGCCTGTGTTAAACATCATTTTCGGAGGTGGATTCAGGGTAGGGTTTGATTGCTGATACCAAGTTTCAATGGAGGGAAAGGACTGTTGAGTTTTACCCAGCAGCAAAGATATGAAGGTGAATGAACAGACAAGTTTATATTTGTCTACATATTGAAATAATGTTGCATATTAAGAAGCAGTAACTAGGTCATTAATGAAAATATTAAGTCATAACGAGCCTAGAATGCATCATCAGCACACACTGATTGTAATGGAAAGAAGGTGTGAGGTAGTATTTTGTCATTTAATACATTGTAATCCATCATTTAGGTCATTATTGAACTATACAATTACTGAAAGAGTCCAAGAAGGGAGAATCTGTGTATTAGTTCTGTGTGTGAGACACTATGTCTAACACTTTGGAGAGGTCCAGGAGGACTGATGCAATGAGCTTGCCATCATTTGATGCTGATAAATTGTACTGAGGAATGTTGTTAGCACAGTATCTGTGCCATGGTGAAGTCAGAAACAACAACGGGTTGTGAAGAGTAGACTGTCATTCAGTAGTTGCTGGAGTATTGGTGCATGCATGCACTTTTCTAGAATTTGAGAGAGAGGATGGCAACTGGTTAGACTTTTCAGTGAAATTGCCTCCTTTACATAATGAGTTTCTAAATGCTAGGAACATATGAGTTTTGCATAGCCATGTTTATTAAAATACATACAAGATATGTTCATATCTTAAGGCACACATCGGGAAAACAGTCATCTGCTAGGGTGGTTGATTTTTGTTTTTAAGATGTACTTTTTATGGCAACAGGTTTGAGAGAAAAGGTAGTAACTGGATTAGAGTGTCTAGGTAACATGGGTCCAGTGTTATTTTTGCTTTACAAAAGGATGTTGCAGAATGTATAAAGTGAGTGTTAACTTGACTATGTGTTTAACTGTTTCAGATTGGAGTGGGTTGTGTTGTGTTGTCAAAGTAGGTTTAAGAAGGTTATTTAAGGATGTTCATAAGCTTTTGGGGAGAGTACAGGTGTGGTTTAGTACAAGTTACAAGAGGAGGTACTTCAAGGGGGCAGAACAAAGTGATCAAGCATCAGTAGCATGTCAAAGGGAAAAAAAGATTAATGAAGTTACAAGGAAGCAAAACTGAGAAAGCTCAGAGTTATAGTTAGCAGACAGGGGTACTGGGCTGTAAATGAGAAGGAATGCAGACTGGGTGTGAACTTAAATATGTTGTTAGATTCCAAGTTTGTACCCAGATGGAAGAAATGTGGCTCAGGTGTGCACTTAAGCAAAGCTATTCACACCAGTAATTATCTGGTAATTTGAATTATGACTGCATGACAATGTTTAAAAGGGAGCAGCAACAGAATTTAATGAAACACCTTACTGAGCACCCAAGAATGTGTGTGTGTGTGTGTGTGTGTGTGTGTGTGTGTGTGTGTGTGTGTGTGTGTGTGTGTGTGTGTGTGTGTGTGTGTGTGTGTAGGGGGGAGTGGTTTGTTGATGTCTCCATCTTATTTAAGTAAGACAATGGCTTACTCTTTTAAATCAGCTCATCATTACATCTCTACAGCTTATTTTAACAGATATTTTTGAGTATCTGTGGTACATAATGAATAATGAGTTGACTGATTAACATGAACTGTACAACAGCAGTCTCAAAACTACAATTTCCACAGTTTTCTAGTAATTTTAACTTCTTGGCAATGCTGTGGGAGTACAGACACTGACCAGCTCTCTTCTTAGGTTTGCATACCTTTAAGAGATATTTACTAGTGGATCTGAGTGTGCGGGTAGGAGTATATGCTTGAAGAATAGAATGAAGTGCAGGGCAGTTACTTGTTTTAAATCGTAAGTTGTGGGCAAGAGTAAGTTGAGTGCAATGTAGGTAGTGAGGGAATTCAAACCAAATGAGCTGACATATAACTTGGCAATGATGTGTGCGGTTGGACAGACCAGAGGCAAATTTAGCTATTTTATAGTAGCATGCTTGAAGCCTATTAAAAAGGGTTGAATGAAGGTTTGTAAACATTGGACTTCCACAGAGAAGGGAGGTAATGAGTAGCATGTTGGCTACTTTAACTGTGGTATTGGTGTCAAGATAAAGTTTATGACGGTAAAGTTTACCTAGTTTGAAATGGGTTTTCTTAATTGTATTAAGAATGTGTTGCTCAAATGTGAGCTTACTGTCAATAGTTATACCTAGTAGTTTTGAAGAGTTTACTAGTTCGATTTCTGTCTTATTTTGTGAATAAATTTTAAAGTTTGTGTGGCGGTTTTGTAGAGAAAAGTAGGGAGTTTAGATTTTTTAGGATTCAATAGAAGTTGAAAATCATTTAGCCAGGATTTAATGGATGTAAATGAGTTTTGTGTGAGCTTAAGGAGATCTGAGAAGTTGTCGAAAGAGGAGATAATGGTGGAATCATCCGCATATTGAATGAGTTTACTTTATGATGAAACCTGATGAAGGTCATTTATGAAGCTGTTAAAAAGTAGGGGGCTGAGAATGGATCCTTGTGGGACGCCTATATGATTGGCTTGGTATTTTGACTGTTGATTGAGCCATTTGACTGATTGTTCTCTGTTTGTTAGTAGGAGAACCATTTCACTGATTGTTTTCTGTTTGTTAGTAGGAGAACCATTTCACTGATTGTTCTCTGTTTGTTAGTAGGAGAACCATTTCACTGATTGTTTTCTGTTTGTTAGTAAGAGAACCATTTCACTGATTGTTCTCTGTTTGTTAGTAGTAGAACCATTTCACTGATTGTTCTCTGTTTGTTAGTAGGAGAACCATTTCACTGATTGTGTTCTGTTTGTTAGTAGGAGAACCATTTCACTGATTGTGTTCTGTTTGTTAGTAGGAGAACCATTTCACTGATTGTGTTCTGTTTGTTAGTAGGAGAACCATGCTAGAGAATTAGAGGAGCAGCCCAATTTTCCTAGCTGTTTTAGCAGTGAAGCATGAGACAGTGTCAAAAGCCATAAACAGATCTAACAGAATTACTGATGTAGCTAGGCCTGCATCTAGGGCTTTGTTTACTGTATCAGTAAAGGACAGTAAAGCAGTAATGGCACTGTGTGTTGGACGGAAACCATGCTGGGTTGGGGCAAGGACATTATTGTCTGTGAGGTGTTTCAGAAGTTTAGCATTTATACATTTTTCCAGTATTTTTGATAGAGGGAAGAGTACAGAGACAGCGTGATTGTTAGAGAGTTCATTGGAATTCCCATCTTTACGTAATGGGGTTAAAGTAGATTTGTCCAGATATTAGGGACATATGATTCTGAGATGGACCGATTTATAAGAATACTGACAGGGTATGCAGTTGCATTGGCAGCAAGTTGTAGATATTTGGGTAGAAGTTTATCAGCAGTTAGGGAGCAAGGTTTTATTTTGGATAACAGTACGAGTACTAAGGATGTGGGTACTGGTTGAATAGTGACGTCAGGAGTGTGGGTGTTAGTATTAGAAGAGTTTGATGGTAATGATGAGTGAGGGGTATTGTTTTCTAGTATTGGCTATCAGAGTTTTTAGACTTTAGTTTTCTCTCAAGATGTGCAACTGACAGCGCAAATATCTAAAATTGTTTTCTTCAACATCTAAGATTTCACTTAGTGACATGCAACAGTCTGTAAGTCACTCAGTTTTTCAAGTATTAAGTATATATGGAAATATTGCTTATTTTCATAATTACTAGCTAACAACTAGCAATGTTTCCAGTATAGTTGATATAAATCAGCATTGACAGTGAATTGTCTGTCCTGTGTCCCACATTGGTGTTTCATACCATACACCTCAATAACATGTAGGTCTCTCAGTTATGAATATAAATTTAAAATTTTGAATAAGTGGCAAACAAAGTTTAATTTCTCCACTGTTGGACATTCTAGACCAATAATCTTAGTGACATTTTGATTATAACTTCTTGCGCTTTTTAATACTGTCTGTTCTTCTTCTTATTCTTTTGGCTTTTCCCGGTTAGGGGTCGCCACAGCGGATCACCCGTCCGCTCATGATTGTCAGTGGAGTTTTACAGTGTCGGGTTGCCAGCCCGGCGCCCAACCTTCCACAGAAGGCACACACATGTACACACTCACACCTAGGGCCAATTTAGAGTGTCCAATCCACCTACTGCATGTCTTTGGGATGTGGGAGGAAACTGGAGCACCCAGAGGAAACCCACGCAACCACAGGGAGGACATGCAGACTCCGCACAGAAGGCACCCCAGCCGAGGATCGAACCGGAGAACCTCTTGCTGTGAGGCAACAATGCTAACCACTGCACCACCGTGGCTGCCCTCCTTTTTAATACTGTCTGTTATTAGCTGGTAAATCACTTAAAGAAGCCAGATCCAAAAAAAGTTATGGATGCCATAAGGTTGTATGGGTATGAACTGGAAGTATATAAAGATGTGTTTAGGCCTGAGTAAGTTAAATAATCAAGAGAAAAAAGTACTAATGTAAGAGTAATATTCTTATCAGCATGCACCAACCACCACAGCAAAACTAACAGATTAGTATGGAATAATCCAAAACATGAGCCAAAGAATAAAACTAACAGATTAGCATGGAACAATCCAAGACACAGAGCCAAAGAACAAGACTAACAGTTTAGCATGGACTAATCCCAGATATGGACCCAAAGAACAAAACTAGCAGATTAGCATGGCATAATCCCAGACATGGACCCAAAGAACAAAACTAAGAGATTAGAATGAAATAATCCCAGACATGGAGACAAAGAACAAAATTAACAGATTAGCATGGAATAATCTAAGAAATGGAAGATGTAATATAGTTTAGGAAAGCTACTAGAAAAAAGCTTTATTGAAATATGGTTGGCCAAAGTCATTTAGACAAAAAAACATTATTTTATTTATTTAATTATCAATCAATCACTCTGTTTATTGACTGAATATCCTTTATGAGTGTATTAATTTGACTCTGCCTATGGCCACTTTTATAGGTGAAATAATATACCATTTAAGTTTCTATTTTGAGATAGTTAAATATATCACTAGTGATCTACCAAAAACAATTATATCACCATCCAGTAGACTGACACAATACAGCTAAATGAAATGTGAATGTACAATGTTCTTGCTGATGGGGGGCTGCAAATTTCCATGAAATGCCTGTACTTCTCTTTTCCTGAGTTGCTGAAACTCCACAGATAGTTTATTTACAGACTGGAAGTAGGGATACAGACTGCCACAGTAGAAAAAAACAGTTTTAAGAAGGATCTGTCTGGTTCTGCAATGTTATGGGAAGACAGTGGCGAAACAATGTAGTCTGTAGGTAGGGCATTTACAAGTTCAGCTTCAAGAACACAAAGTGGATCTGTATTTGTACTGACTAGGGGAAAGCGATCAGTATATTAGAGAAAGCCCATATTCTTCATTAGAAGAGAAGATCCCTCAGTTTATCTTTGGTTAACCCAATTCATGTTTATGTTTGGCCACCTGTAAAGGTGGAATATGCAACATGAAATAAAAGACAACTCCGAAAGCAAGAAGGAATAGGTGCAGAAGGAAATAAAAAATAAAAGTGTTTATGCTGCAAAGTATAGAGAAAAGAAAGACTGAGGTATAATATAAGAGTTTCAGTACAAATGTTTCCGTGGAACTTTCAGCCACTATTTCTGGAAGGAATGAATCTATACTTCGAGATCTGAGGGTAATATGATCAAATAATAGCAATTCTCAAAAATGCTCAAAATTAAAAAGCAGACATCTTCTGAAGGTACAGCAATATTAAAATATCTGAAGGAACAAGAAATGAATGCAGAGGTTAATGTAACAACAAAAAGAAGAACACAAATATATCTTGTATTCTGTAAATAAATGTATTATTCAACAAACTCGTTAGAGGCACTTAATTTAACTCATTACAAGTGCTCGAATCTGGTTCTAAATGGCCATGAATAATAAGAAAGACGATTACAGAAATGGCTGCAGTAAGTAAACAATGATTGGACGACTAGTGATCAGTCATGCAAAAGCAGAGGATAAAACAACCAGATGATGATGAAGACAGATGCCCAATATCTGAAGGTAGGAACTAATCCCTAATCTAACTAGGATTAACTGAAAAGAAATACATAAAAAAAAATCAAAGGCTAGCAGCCATGAGCAAAGCAGGAAAGGAAGCAATTGGAAAAGGACTGTAAATAAAAAGAATAAATCAGACATTCTGCTGAATATAAAACTGCTTTAAACAGTGTTAAGGGAGAAGTGCAACATATAAATTACTGAAAGTTATGTAGTTAATTAGCATTAGCACTCATGTGCTGCACGTATACTGAGGCTAGAGGACAAAACTTTTCCATGCTGCTCTTACATCTTATTTAACCCACAGTACCATGTGCCTCTGTCCTCCATTTTTGGTTATGACCAAGCTAAAGGCACCAAATACAATGAACCAATAAATCTTCCCTGATAGATACAGGGGGCAAAGTGGGATGGTTAACGAAGATTGAACTCTGTAAGCAGATCGAATATTAATAGAAGTACATAACTTTCACAGCTAGCATTGGAAGCATAGAGGGATAAAGCCATGACTATGACCCAGGTAACCAGAATTGACCTAGTGGCTCAGGCAATTGGTAGTACTGAGACGGAGAATAAGCAGGCCCATCTTCAGGGGGAGATAAGGCAGTGTTACAGCATCACATATACACACACACACACACACACACACACACACACACACACACACACACACACACACACACACACACACACTTCTTCATAGCAAGGGTTGCAATGCAGAGAGGTGGCTTAAATTCAGGTATAAGGCTTATCAGGCACCAATAAGTGGTTGCACTCATTGTCTTCATAAGAACAGGCCAAATGTTGGCCACAATAGTGATGTGGTTCATGTGTCCGCCTACCCAAGGGGATGGGGGGTAATCCATGAAACATTCTCATTCCAGAGATGGCAGTTGCTGCACAAAGCACAACCATGCTTGCGTGAATGATGGACCCCCTCCCATCTTGGACTGCTCTCACCTTGGCTACAGACGGAACCTTCATGTGGTGGAATGATGGGTACTGTGTGATAGAAGACAGACTCAACAGTCGGGAGGCAAAGCAGCAAAAATCACCAGGGAAAACACATAATCTTATCTCTTATGGAGATTTACTCTTTGGTAACCTTTAGGACAGAATCAGTAACTAATTTTGGGTGGCTGGTCTACTGAAATATATTCCTGCTCACTATACCCCCATATGGAAATGTAACTCTAAAAGCAATGTCTAGCTTGTAACGCCTGCAAACGGTATCTACAGTGAAGATTGAGTTGTGGTTGCACAGATGTCATACGGACATGCCTGACAGACAAAAATGGAGAAGTTTAGACAAAATGGGCAAGTCCTTCTCAGACCTATGATAAACAGAAGCAGATACAACTAGAAAGCCAATCAGTCAGACATAGCTTACCTGTTGCCCTAGTTTCCAAAGGCAAAAAGAAACCAATAGCTGCCTATGCTTGGTGAAGGTGTTGGCCACATCCCGCAAATGTAGACATGGTACAGAACTGACATGAGCCATCAGACAAAGATGGTCTGATGCCAGGGGGTCCAGAATAAAAAAGAACACAGTTACGTAAAATCACCAAAATTTATTGCAGCAAAGCTTTCGGGTTTCCCCTTCCTCAGTGCTATGATAAGACTATTTCAATTCACATTTAAATAATGAGAAAGTAATTGATCATATGACACAGCCAACCAATAAAAACATTTGAAAAACAAAAAAAAAAATTAAAAAAAATATTAAAAAAAACCTCACCACAGCAAACTAATTTACAAAATAATACATTTTCAATTAATGTAGCTTATGCTGCTTCTTAATTAAAACAGGCTTCAGACTTACTGCACTATTAATGCCTGGATAGACATCTGCTTGTAGTTTTATTATCCATGAGTATTCTATATTTTCCAGTATATTATTAATATCACCTCCCCTCATATTATGTTGTATAACTTTTATTACTCTAAATTTAAAATTATGACCATTAATATTATTATGTATATGTTTTGCTAGTGCATTAGTGGGTACATTTCTTCTAATCTCTGACTTATGCTCTATAATACGATCTTTTAGCTTTCTGCTACTCTTACCAACATAAAAAGAAGGACATTTGGTACAGGTAACTAGGTATACTATATAGACTGTATTACAATTGGCATAACAGTCAAATTTATAAAGAAATCCAGTAACTGGATGCCTAAATTCTGTATCAGATATCAGATCTTCACAACAGCTACAATTATAGCATGGAAATGTACCTTTCTTAGTAGTTCTAGTAGTAGCACTAGTATTATTCTAAGCTTAGAAATATTATAACTTAAAGGCCATATTTTGCCTATAGGAATGAAAGAAATTTTAAGCAAAGATTATGGCTATAAAGATCTTAGATTTAATAATTAAAATTGTATTATTTTGTAAATTATTTTCATGTGGTGAGGTTTTTTTAAATATTTTTTTTTTAATTATTTTTTTGTTTTTCAAATGTTTTTATTGGTTGGCTGTGTCATATGATCAATTACTTTCTCATTATTTAAATGTGAATTGAAATAGTTTTATCATAGCACTGTGAGGAAGGGGAAACCCAAAAGCTTTGCTGCAATAAATTGTGGTGATTTTACGTAACTGTATTCTTTTTTATTCTGGATTTTGGATTTTGTTTACTGAACACAGTGCACCACAGTGTTTCTCTTTTATTGGCTGAGGCCAGGTGTACCGGCATCAGCCAGCCCAGTGTTGGAGCAGTCAATTCTGGGAAATGTGAACAGGCAGGATGGTGCTCTGGCATCTGAAGTAGAGGGCCTATCAAATCACTTGGACCACAAGAGAAACAAATGCTCACATCTAACCACAATAACATTTCTCCAAGTGTCAAAGGTCAAAGCACCACAATAGCCTTAGCATGTCCAGTGTAACAGATGGCAGAAAGAGCAGGAGGTCCTTGGACTAGAGATGGATGGCAGAAACCTCTCAAGGTGAGGTATGTGCAGACAATGTGTGAGAAACAGGCCACAAACATATCTCACCAGCACCTCTGAAGTATGACAAGCAGCTGGGTGGTGGAACATCTATTACTGTCTTAAACAGCTGCACCCACCAAAGATGGCGTGATCCTAACCAGTTTTTGACATTTGGCATTAATGGTAGACTGATTAACAAACTTGGCTAATTTGACAAAAAAGTCCATTAGAAGAATGAAACATGCATTTGTCCAATGTTTCCCAGAATATTATGAGGAGAGAATGGACATCCTTTCTGCCAGTTCGATAGCACCGCAAACCCAGTAAGGAGTTGCAGAAACAATTCCCTATAATAACATTTTTACAAAAAGGTACAAAACTGCTTTCTTCATATCTGTCAAGTTGCCGTATATGACACAAATTTCACAAGGCTCATCAGACAAAAGCTGTTGATGTAAACAACATACACATTTGCTGTGATTCTCAGCATGAGTGATTTGTTTGACACAGTCACTCCTTATTGAGAAAGTTAGGTGTGATGGTAAAAATGGACAAAGACTTCAGACAAATAAAAAGAAAAAGTGTCTTATCACAGTGGAAAGGCATCAACACCATAACAGCAAGAGAAAGTGCTAATATAAAGCCTTACAAAAAATCAAACACTGCTAAAAGGTTACCAAACAGAATTGCAAACTGGATTACTGACTATACTTTTGAACCAGAGAGAAACAGAGTGAATTTCAAATTTTTTCCAAAGTAGTAGCTGGAATCCAATCAAATTTATCCAAGCCATACTTCTAAACTGTTAAGCAGAATGTCCATACTTTGGCTTCATATTTTTGATCTGTTCCTCACAAAATTTATGGTTTTCTGGCAAATCACAGAGATCTGAAGTCATTAAATAATGACATCAATTCGAGTTTCATATTTTTTATATCTTTCGGAAAATGGATTTCAACACAAAACCTGTTATTCCAGCAACTTTTAAGTTTATTAGAGCAAAATCTAAAATTCGTACCTATTTTTGGGCTCCCCCCCCACCACCATTATTTTAGGTTCTGTCCAAACTTCTTGTGCTGAGCAGTTGAGAGGTATGGTTTGAGCAGTGGGAAGAAACCGGATAAAGAGGCGATAGAAGGAGACTCCAGGGTAGCCTAGAAAAGCTTTATCCAATGAGCTAAGGATGTGGCCAGATATAGAATATAAAAAGGGAACAAAGAATGAATCTCCTTAGCAGATATAAAAAAATACAGTGTTGGGACTTCCAGTGGCGTCAGTGAAGGAATGACAGTGCTTTTACTGATTTGTATCTAAATCACCTTACATGCTGTTTGTTTAGTGCCTCATTCCAATAGAGATAACTGTTTGGGTTGCCTTGCCTCATGCAAGTCTACAGAGCTTAAAAGGCAGAACACACGTAAGAGTTACTTAAACGCAGAACTGAGTTTATCGTACGTGATGCTAAGATTAAGCAGTTTAATTATGTGAAAATGATTTAACTGAACATATTCCTGTTATTTTCCTTGAAAAGATTTACTTTTTATCACGTTTACTTTTTCTTCGATTGAAACTCCATACAAACTGCTGTTTGATCTGCTTGTAGTCAGGAAATATAACACCCATTAAGTGACTATCAGCAGGTGATAATGAGTCAACAGAGCTCTGGGGATTTATTTTCCTTTTTCTGATCTACGATTTTACTGGTGCCTGTAGTTACTATTTTCTTTGTTCGTAACGTAGTTTTAAAATGTCTAGGGGGTAAAAAAAAACTATACCTATAAAAAGACTCTAGCAATAACAGACAAGAAAGATGGCTTGTCTGCGTTAGGGGCACAGAATTGTGACAGAAAGAAAGAGAGAGAGAGACAGACAAAGTGTGTTCTTCAGTCCAGACTTAGAAGTCGTAAATGGAAGAAACAAAGTCATTAGGATTGGATCACAAAACCAAATTAAATTCACACATAAACAACATCAGAGTGCTGAAACGTCTAATGGAAAAGAGACAGGTGTTCAAAGTGAAAACATTGCAGATTCCTGGCAGGTGAATTACTGAGCCGTCAGCAAGGAATAGTGAGCTAATTAACAAACCTGATGAGAAGGAAAACAGATCGCAAAAAAACATATCAGTCTTTCACTTACTGGAAAGAATAAAAATGTCAGTATAAAATATTTAAGTATAAAAATGTTTAATGATAAATGTTGTCAACAGTAGATATTATTTCCCAGAAATACAGACAAAACTACTGCTTGGTATTTCAGTCTGCTCACAAGGTCTCACCTAGTTCTGCACTGTGTAGTCATTCATTTTCAATCCCCACTTTATTATTTTCACGAGTATAAACCTACTTACAAAAAACATACTATTACTGAGAACAGCAGTCTGCAAATGTATGGTCTCTTTTCCCCGTCTTTCTTTTTCTAAACTCTTCTCATATATGGCACTGAACGTATGAGCGCAATAATATATCCATGGAAGCAACTGCATGGATCATCCATTGGTCAAGATTTCTCTTGAACCATAGAGTCTTTGGGTGATGAATCTCATCTCCAGCACGCCCTATTAATAGCCGCGGTCGAGAGTTTTAAGTCTCCGCCTTGTGTGTCTTGACGGATCTAGATTTTTTGAGGTGAAATATATTCATCAAATCTGGGTTTGACATGGCCTTGTATGTTAGGGTCACAGAGTGGATTGCCAACCCGAGTAAGTTATTGTATCAAAGGCCTTCGCCTGGATGCATTAGAATGTTAGCAGATAAACATTTTTATACATTCCTGTGCTTGGTTGAATAACAAAATGCTCAGTTCTTATTGTGTATTTTGAGAAAGGACTTACTTCCGAGTAGATTGTTTCACAAGCCATCGAATTTCTAAAGCATGAGTACTGATATTGTGTTTTGTTACGGCTGTACGATTTTCCTAATCAAAGTAAATAATGAAAATTAATACCTATAAATATTAGACATTTACACCACAAACATGTATTTGTAGCAGACTGTTCAGTTCATTCTTGACCAAAACTTAAGTTAAAAATATCAAACTGTCACTTAGGGCCAGTAGTCAGTTGTCTGAATGTTTTGTGACGAATGTACATTTGTCAAACTGCTGATTTATGAATCAGCAGGGTGCCAGATACTAGTTACACAGCAATGGAGAAACAGATAGATCTGGTACATTTTCCAACTGTATATTTTTGTTTTCTCTGAGGCTGTGCAACACTGGACTTGCTATATTAAAGTTTAAGGGAAGGTAGCCTACACCAGTAGTATAAAGAGATGAAGCCCTGAATACAGTATACGGCAGAAGGGATGGGTGTGCCAAACCTGGGAGGGCAGAGGGATGGGCATGCCAATCCTGGGAGGGTGGAAGGATTGGCGTACCGATACTTGAAGGGCAGGGTACTCACTCAGGCTCATTCAAGGGGTTGATTTCCCCGATGGAGACAAGGTAGAAAAAAAGCAGCATGTGCATTGCATGGGGTGGGCAAGCCAGCCCTGCAGAGAGTAGCCTGTTGTGGAAGTGAGGCTTAGAGGAAGGGTAGAACAATGTTGATGCCTCCTGGCATAACCCACCTACACAGTGTTGCTTGGTGGGCAGAGGGGTGGAGAATGTAGTAGGAATTAACTCCTTAACAGCAGTATGTCACTGATCTAGGTACTCTGAATTCCTCATTGGCCATGAATAGGGGTCAGCTTTCATCCAAGAGAGGCTAAGCTGGGGTCAATAGGCTCTGTGGATGAAGAGAGGCCATGACAGTAGATGATGGGCCCCTAGAGGGCCCATCTCTATACCGGAAGAATGCAAAGTTCCTATAATCACGGCTGCACAGGTAAAAAACACATTCTCCAAAGCCAAGAACACAGCATCCAATGGACCTGACAAAATCCCAGGCTGCGTTCTACACGAACTACAGAATGAACTGGACCCTACACAAGTACCATGTTCAATAATTGCCTCACCTCAGGCTTTGTACCCACTGAATGGCGCACCGTGACGGTTATCCCACTCCACAAAGGGGGAGCCACGACGGACCCTGGGAACTACTGCCCCATTAGCCTGATGAGCCTGGTCTGCAAGGCCATGGAATGTATCATCGTGAAACTCATAAACAAAGACATTGGTAATCTCCAAACTCTGGACCCTACCCAGTTTGGATTTGTAAAAGGCAGATCATGTCTCCTAAACCTGATTGACTTCTTTGAAGCAGTCATCAAAGCCATAGATGAGGGTAAAATGGTTCACACAGCTTATCTAGATCTCGCCAAGGCTTTCGACACCATCCCCCACTCTGGAATTATAGATAAGCTCACTAAACTAGGTATAAATCCCTATGTCACAAGATGGGTTGCCAACTGGCTCATGGACAGAACCCACACTGTGAAAGTAGCGGATTCCAAATCCGACATCAGACCAGTGACAAGTGGAGTACCACAGGGTTCAGTCCTGGGTCCTCTCCTGTTTGGTATCTACTTCTCTGAAGTGCAGGCCAACACAGAAGGTCTTTGGCTAACAAAGTTTGCAGATGACTGCAAACTAGGAGCCATAATCAAAACTCCTAATGATGTGGACAAACTACAAAAGGGCCTCACTGAGACAGATACCTGGTGTCAAAGCCATGGCCTAAAGCTCAATGCCAAAAGTGTATTGTCATCCCTTTGGTAAAACCTCTGTACCCATGAACTGCCACATAGCTGGTAGTCTACTTAATGCCGAAAATGTGATAGGAGACCTTGGGACACAGGTGGACAGTAGTCTCTCCTTTGATAATCACATCGCCACAGTGGTCAGGAAATCCTTCTACGTGGCTCATCTCATCACAAAAGGATTTTCATCCAGAAAAAAAGAGGTCATTGCTCCCCCTCTACTCATCACTCATTAGACCCATTATAGAGTACAACGCCCCTTTTGGTATGTACCTCACAAGACATCTACAACAACTGGAAAGACCACAGAAATACCTCACAAAGAGGATTACTGGCCTCAAACAGATGCCCTATGCAGACCATCTCAAAAAACTACAGCTTTACTCCATCACATATCGCCTACTCAGGGGCGATCTCTGCCTAACATACAAAGCTATGTCAAACCCAGAGCTGTTGGACATGCTTCACTTAAAGAAATCCCAATCCCTCCGAGCTACACGCTCTAGGGACCTAAACCTTGTCACCACAATAAACAGAACATGCTGGAGGGATAGATTCCTGTCCCAGAAACTTCCCATACTCTGGAACAGATTACCTATGTCAAACAGAGCTCCTCATTAGCACTCTTCAAGAAAAATCTTGATGATTGGATGGGAAATAGGAAATTCACCCTGCGGATCACTTCTGTGGCTCTGCTCGACAGGGGCACAGGAAAATGCATTTCTTGGATGGCGAAAGCCAGGGTACATTTTTTGGCTAGGCTTGTATGGGCCCTAGGGCCGATAGCCTAGTACCTACCTATGAACCTATGATGGTCAGCTTCAAGGAGATAAAAATTTATAAAAAAGGTTAGAGGAAGGTGGGGTGAAACATTTCACAATGCCTAAGCCTTTATTAAATAATAATTTATTTTACAGAACTGACATTGTGTCTAATGTATGTGTGCTTGATTTCTTTTACAAAGACTAGCACCATCACTTATTTATTTATTTGTATTGTTTTCCAGGATAGAGCACTGATCTCCATAGATCTTTCTAAGACTCAGCCCAGAAGTAATATCTGGTTAAATGACTTGCTCAGAATCACAGAGTTAGGCAACAAAAGCTGAGGGAATCAAATCGTGCACCTCTGGACCACAGGACCACAGGAAATGGCTTGTTAACAGCTCTTTAATCTTCTGTGTGAAGTGCAGACTTAGATGTCCAGCCAATGTAAATACTGAATTGTGATCCAAATTCTCATGCACTTAAAAGTGTTAGTGACAAAAATATCATTCCTGAATCAGAATTCATATATGATAACAAACAAATTTAAACTGACATTTGTTTGTTTCTATGGTAATTTTGGTCCTGTCTCCTGAATGTAATGAGATGTTTTAAAAAGGTTCCAGAGGCCATGACAGTGGTCAGTCAGTGCACGAGGCCATGACAGTGGTCAGTCAGTGCACACTGCTTAGGCTGATTTTCTTAAGGCCTTTGACATTGTTATCCTTGCTGTTCTTGTTAAAAAATGAGTCACACAATGTAAATATCCGTGCTGTCCACTGGTTTGCAAATTAGCTAGCTGAAAGATCCCAGGTTTTAAACGCTGCTGTTACTCTCTCTGAAGATGGATTTGTAACTGGTGGGTTACTGCAGGAATCAGTGCTAGTCCCTCTCCTATTTGGCATTTATTTTGCAGACATTCAAGCCAAAACCTTAGAAGTGTGGCTGAACATGTTTGCTGATTACTGCAAACTGGGTACAATTATCTGCTCACATCCACTGATACAAAACCGCTCCAGCAAGGGATGGAATATGCACATACATGGTGTATCAAAAACAGTTTCAACTACAGAAAAGTGAAACATGATAACGTCTTGGAAAAAAAAAGGCTGCACCCACCTCAAATGTTATAAATGGCACTCTCCCACCTCAAATGTTATACATGGCACTCCTCTTCACACAGATAAGCATCCAGGTTTCTTCTAAACTTATGTGGGCAGTTATCTTTCACTCAATCATTATGTTTCCACCACAGTCAGGGAATCCTTCAATCTTCCCCAGTTACTTTCCAAGAGTCAAAGAAGTCATCCTGCCACTGTACTCTTCCCTGATCATTGAATACAATGCCCCACTTGCCAATTAATACAATTCCCCACTTGCCATCGAATACAATTCCCCACTTGCCATCGAATACAATGCCCCACTTGCCATTGAATACAATGCCCCACTTGCCATTGAATACAATGCCCCACTTGCCATTGAATACAATGCCCCACTTGCCATTGAATACAATGCCCCACTTGCCATTGAATACAATGCCCCACTTGCCATTGAATACAATGCCCCACTTGCCATTGAATACAATGCCCCACTTGCCATCGAATACAATGCCCCACTTGCCATCGAATACAATGCCCCACTTGCCATCGAATACAATGCCCCACTTGCCATCGAATACAATGCCCCACTTGCCATTGAATACAATGCCCCACTTGTCATTGAATACAATGCCCCACTTGTCATTGAATACAATGCCCCACTTGTCATCGAATACAATGCCCCACTTGTCATCGAATACAATGCCCCACTTGTCATCAAATACAATGCCCCACTTGTCATCAAATACAATGTCCCACTTGTCATCGAATACAATGCCCCACTTGATGTGTGTAAACTGAATTATGTTGCTCAACTAGAAAGGTCCCAGGAACACCTTACCAAGAAAATGAAATGCCTTAACTCTTTCAATATTCTAATATATTCAGTAGCTGCAGGATGCTCTGAAGCAACCAGTGTCTCATTTGTTCAAGTGATGAAAGACCTCCTGTCTGCACTAGGGATATGAATCTACACCAACAATTTACCAAGACTCACTGGACAGATAGGTTCTTAACTCAATGTATTCACAGCCAGTAGAATACGTTACCACTCCAGGTGAAACAAAGTGTTACTTTAACTACCTTTAAGGCTAATCTTGATGATTGGATGGGTACACACTAACTTACACCAGAATTGTCACATCAGTTTGGGAGGTAAGCTGTATTACGTGCTTGAAAAGAGGCATGAACTTTTAAGTTTGTCTGATTAAAGGTGTATACGGCTAGGCATCTTGTGGTTCTTGTATTCACTTCCTAGTATTGTTCCTATGCCCTTTTTACAGTTTATCTTTTTCCAACCAATCCTCATAACATATTTATTAATCATCAGGTATGATCTTTCTCTTGTATTTACCTCCTCTACTAAGTAATCAGTCTTCTTAACATGCATAAACACTACTGTTAATCACTGAAAAAGAAACAGTATATGCCGTTTTCATGCCCACTAGAAAATATCAACAAATAATTTAGCTTTCCATTTTTAATTAAGAATACAAAAACAACATAAACCAAAAAAAAATGTTTTTGTGAAGGGTAGATCATGCCTTCTCAACCTGGCTGACTTCTCTGAGTCAGTCACCAAAACTGTGGATGAGGGCAGGGCAGTTCATACAGCCTACCTTGATCTGGCCAAGGCCTTTGATAACATTCCCCACTCAGGAATTATTGACAGACTCACCAAACTAGGAATCAACTCCTATCACTAGGTGGGTTGCAAATTGCCTCACAGATAGAACCCACAGTGTGAAAGTAGCAGACTCCAAGTCAGACTGCTGACCAGTCACAAGTGGAGTCCCACAAGGATCGGTCCTGGGTCCTCTCCTGTTTGACATCTACTTCTCAGAAGTCCAGGCCAACATGGACGGACTCTGGCTGACCAAGTTCACTGACGATTGCAAGCTGAGAGCGATTATTAACTCCCCAAGTGATGTAGACATCCTACAGAAAGGCCTCATTGAGACCAATGACTGGTGTAAAAGCCATGGCCTTAAGCTTAATGCCAAAATGCATAGTCATTCCCTTTGGGAAAAACTCAGTTCCCACTAATTACCACATTGATGGTAGCCCACTGAAATGTGAAGGCATTACAAGAGATCTGGGGACACAGGTTGACAGCAACCTCTCCTTCGACCATCACATTGCCACTGTGGTCAGAAAGTCCTTCTATGTGGCACATCTCATTACCAAGGGTTTTGCATCCAGGAAGAAAGAGGTCATCATCTCTCTCTACTCTTCCCTCATTATATCGGTCATCAAGTATAATGCCCCATTTGGCATGTACCTCACTAAACACCTGCAACAGCTGGAAAGGCCACAAAAGTACCTCACAAAGAGGATCCTAGGACTTAAACACATGCCCTACATGGACAGACTCAAGAAACTCCAGCTTTTCTCTGTCTCATATCGTCTATTAAGAGGCGATCTCTGCTTGACTTATAAAGCCATGTCTGACCCAGCCCTTATAGAAATGTTACTCCTAAAGAAATCCCAATTCCTCCGCATCACACACTCCAGGGACTTCAACCTCATTACCACAATCAACAGAACATGCTGGAGGGACAGGTTCATAACCCAGAGACTGCCCATGCTCTGGAATAGACTTCCCATACATATCAAGCAGAGCATCTCACTGACACTTTTCAAGAGAAATCTTGATGAGTGGATTGAAAATAGAAAGTTAAGCCCGGGGATCACTTCAGTGGCTCTACATGATAGAGGCACCGGGCACGTCTATGGGCTAGGCTTGTAAAGGCTCCAGGGACGTTGGCCTATTACACACCTATGAACACACCTATGAATCATAAGAATCATTTTAGAATGTTAGTCACTTTGCAATACGTCTCCTTACCAAATTTATATGTAAAAGAAAGGCATATGAAATTTTAAACAATAAGTCTCATAAAAATGTAAACTATTAGAATGCCTTTCCATTGTAACTGCATCTAAAGTACAACATATATCCCTTCACATCTCTTCCATTTTATGATGACTCAGACAAGTTTTCATCATCAAAGGAACTATAATAACCAAGCACTGTGCCCCATTCTCAGTTTTAGTAGTCATTACTCCTAAATCACTTTTATAGCCTAACTGAAGACCACAAAAAGTGTCCCTCTCCAACTCCAGACTTTAAAACATCTTTGCTCCATTAGGAAAAACACAATCACAATTGCAGGACACATCAGCTTGAATCAAGGTTTTCTGCTTCAACATTCTCTCATGTCATAAAAACTGAGCATGCTATAAATGTGTGTGTAGAGCATAGCCATGATCAATATAATTAGTCCCTCCTTTTAATACATATTTTTGTCCAGTTTACAAAACTGTAATGTGTTTGGTCCTTCTCATACTATGACAAAAGCTGGACCATCATAACACAACACTTTCCCATAACCTTTTCTTGTACTGATAACAGTATCTGCTAAAGGTTTTCAATACCTATAGGATGGCACAGTGGTGCAGCGGTAGTACTGTCACCTCACAGCAAAAGTTTCTCTGGTTCAGTTCTCAGCTAGAGTGACTTCTGTGCGGAGTCAGTATGCCCTCCCTGCGTTCGTGTGGGTTTCCTCCAGTTACTCCGGTTTCCTCCCATGTTACAAAGACAGGCATCTGGAGCATTTCTCCCCAGGCCTCCGCTGAAAATTGGCTTTGTTCCAAGTTGGACTTTCCCTACAAACAAATGTTAAATAATATAGACTTAACAGAAAACCCACTCAGGGATGCCATTTTTCTTTCATATAATCCAGACTATTATCTCCGCGATCTCTTTCAGGTAACAAATTCAATCTTAAATTTCATCTTACCCTCCAATTCGACCAGTTTATGATCAATCCAAAACAGTTCTTGGTGTGTGTGTGTGTGTGTGTGTGTGTGTGTGTGTGTGTGTGTGTGTGTGTGTGTGTGTGTGTGTGTGTGTGTGTCTGTGTCCATGTGTAGAGATATATAGGCGTGTGTTTGTGTGAGTTTATTTATTGGTTGAATCTTTAAATGTCCTAGCTCACATACAGGCAGACAGGCGGGCAAAATGTTAATGAGGGACAGCAACACCTTTGGGTCTGAAGAGGATCCTGAGGAGAAAATTTAGGTTTGAAGAAGCAGCCAGGCTGGCTCTACTTGGAGGAACAATTACCAGAAGGAAAACAGTCCAGAGGGTATTCCTGAGAGGGACAGGAGCTGATATCCTTTAATGGAAACTCCACTTGGATGTATTCCTGCCTGTGAGGAAATGCAAGAGAGAAGGGACTTCATGTTTTCCTTGCATACATGGCAGTATAAACAGAAGTCTTCTGGAGTCTAGCTTTGTTCTGTATGGTTTCTGCAAGGGCTGTCCATTAATTCTAGCCAGCTAATTTGCCAAAACCCTGAGCAATGGGAATGTCACATTTATTGTAAAGAAACCATGTATGTAGCAAGAACTGTGAAAAGCCTGCACAGTATGAAAATTTAGCAGAGAAAGAGTTTTGAATCTACAACTAATGCCTATTGACTAAATTTCTTCATTAAAATGCAGTTTTCCTTTTTGCTGAATTTTCTAGTCTAAAGTTCATATTTACTTACAGGAAAGGTACCTCCAGTTACCCAGGGAACTGTTAATTCCTACAAATAAAATTTGCTATTTTTTATATATATATATTTATATATATATATATATATATATATATATATATATATATATATATATATATATATACACACACACACACACACACACATATATATATATATATAAATATATACATAAACATATATATATATATATATATATATATATATATATATATATATATATATATGTGTGTGTGTGTGTGTGTATATATATACATAGTGGATATAAAAAGTGTACACACCCCTGTTAAAATGTCAGGTTTTTGTGATAAAAAAATGAGACCACAATAAATAATTTCAAATCTTTTCCCACCTTTAATGTGACCTATAACCTGTACAACTGAAAAACAAACATATCTGTTAGGGGAAAAAATAAAAAAAACATATAATAAGTTGGTTGCATAAGTGTGCACACCCTTAAACTCATACTTTGTTGAAATACTTTTTGATTTAATTACAACATTCATTCTTCTTGGGTACACACCTGCCATCAATTAAAGAGACTCGGATTTACCCCAAATGAAGTTTGGCTGTCCTAATAGGATTTTCCTGACATTTACTAAGTTGCCTGCTACAGTAAAAGCCATGGTTTGCAGAGAGCTTACAAAGCATCAAAGGGATCTCATTGTTGAAAGGTATCAGTCAGGACAAGGATACAAAAAATTTTCCACAGCATTGGATATACCATGGAACACAGTGAAGACAGTCATCAAAAAGTGGAGAAAATATGAGACAACAGTGACGTTGCAATGAACTGGACGTCCCTCCAAAATTGATGAAAAGACAAGACAAAAACTGGTCAGGGAGGCTGCCAAGAGACCTACAGCAACACTGAAGGAGCTGCAGGAATTTCTGGTAAGTATTGGTTGTGTACTACAGGTGATGACAATTTCCCATATTCTCCATCTGTCTGGACTATGGGGTAGGGTTGCAAGATGGAAACCTTTTCTTGTACAGAAAAACATCCAATCCCAGGTAAAATTTGAAAAACAATACATCAAGTCTCCCAAAAGTATGTGGGAAAATGTGTTATGGGTAATGAGACCAATGTTGAACTTTTTGGCCACAATACCAAAAGGTATGTTTGGCGCAAAAACAACACTTTGCATCACCAAAAGAACACCATCCCCACGGTGAAGCATGGTGGTGGCAGTATCATGCTTTGGGGTTGCTTTTCTTCAGCCGGAACTGGGGCTTTAGTCAAGGTGTAGGGAATTATGAACAGTTCCAAATACCAGTCAATTTTGGCCCAAAATCTTCAGGTGTCTGCTAGAAAGCTGAAGAAGAAGAGGAATTTCACCTTTCAACATGACAATGACTCCAAGCATACATCCAAATCAACAAAAGAATGGCTTCACCATAGAAAATCTGTCTGCTGACCTGAAGAGGGCTGTGTACAAGAGATGCCCTTGCAATCTGACAGATTTGGAGTGCTTTTGCTAGGAAGAATAGGCAAATATTGCCAAGTCAAGATGTGCCATGCTGACAGACTCCTACCCAAGAAGGCTGAATGCTGTAATTAAATCAAAAGGTGCTTCAACAAAGTATTAGTTTAAGGGTGTACACACTTATGCAACCAGCTTATTGTACCTTTTTTTTTTTATTTTTTATATTTTTTTCCCTAACAGATTTGTTTGTTTTTCAATTACATTGTACAGCTTATAGGTCACATTAAAGGTGGGAAAAGTTTTGAAATGATTTATTCTGATCTAATTTTTTATATCACAAAAACCTGTCATTTCAACAGGGTTGTGGACACTTTTTATATACACTGTATATGTGTAGATATAACATATATATATATGTGTGTGTGTGTGTGTGTGTGTGTGTGTGTGTGTGTGGGTGTGTGTGTCCCCTTCAGAAGATCAAGTCAACAGAAAGTTGAGCAGCTTATGGTCGAGACCACATGATCGACTTTCCGAAATGTCAAAGCTTTTGAATGGAAATTACAGTAAAGTGGGAAATTGGTGAATCTACCCTTTTCCCCATTGTAGGTGTAATCTCAGAGTTGATATATCTGGAATGGGTCAGGTGGGTGTTAGCCCATGAGTAGTAACACATTGACGTGCATAATGTCAATCATTTGGTGTCCACCTTTCGACAAAGGTAAGTAAATCCATAGGGTTAGTACAGTGGCATGGTGAAGAGTACTGTCACATCAGAGCAAGAGGTTCCTAGTTCAATTCTCAGCTGGAGTGCCTTCTGTGCAGAGTCTGCATGTCCTCCCTGAGCTCGCATAGGTTTCCTCCAGGTGCTCCAACTTCCTCCCGCATTTCAATGACATGCAGTAGGTGGAGTGAGCACTCTAAATTGGTCACAGGTGTGTGCGTGCGTGCGTGTGTGTGTGTGTGTGTGTGTGTGTGTGTGTGTGTGTGTGTGTGTGTGTGTGTGTGTGTGTGTGTGTGTGTGTGTTTGTGTTGCATGAAAGAAAAAACGAGGCAGGGCTAACCACCTCAGTGATGTGAACCTCGGCTCTAGATGATTGTCACTTTTGAAGTGACACCCCAACCCCATGTTTAAAAATGGGAAAAAGTGGTCCTGGATGGATATATACATATATATATATATATATATATATATATATATATATATATATATATGTTGTAAAAAACACTGATGGATTCGACAACCAGGAAAAGAATGCTGCTTCAAAATACCATAAATGAACTCTTTATTCACGAAAAACAAACAGATAAGCGCTTTCACGCACTTGGAGTGCGCTTCCTCAGATCTTCACATTTAATCAACAATTGCAGATAGTATATATAGCCAGTAAAATTCAATTAAATCAGGTCAATGCATTCAATCATCCAATTACTCAATTAAATTCAAGATAAAGAACAGTGCTCACATTTGTATAAAGGACTAGTAAAAGGCAAATGAATTGTCACAATGCTTATGTACATCTGTTGAAAAACAATGCTTTCTGACTTTAAAACATTTTAAAACATTTAAAACATATCTGATCGCTATATAGTAATGTGTATTTTGTGCATTTTGTAAGCGTATGGAACAATATATGTTCATATATAAAATCTTTCTTATGTTCTGTATGAAAATAAATATAAATACATATGAAGGGTACATAAAAATAAATAAAATATAAAATGTAAAATTCATGAAATCACACGTAAATACCTGTATATAAAAGATATTCCTATCTATAAATGTCAGACATAACTACCATATTGGAACATCATATTATAAAATGTGTGCATGTCAATGGCCTATATAGAAACGTAGCTATAAAACTACAAAACCAAAAATATAGAGATAAACATTTGTTATATTTCTATGTACATCCTTGCTAAAAATGTACATATAGACTCTCAAATGCATATTCAAATTCTATATGCTTTCATACTAAAGGTATCTATAAAATCTTGAATATTAAATATTAATAAATAAATATTAATGAATAAATATATAGATAAGTAAATAGATAGATGAATAGATCATTATATGTACATGTATTATATACTACTGATTGAAATATGTATAATATATATATAAATGTAAGTGCAAATATATAGATAAACCATTTATAATAAATAAATAAATAGATAAATAAATATATAAGTATAAATATAAATATAGTATAGGACAATCAATGCTTTCAGTCATCATGTATCAGATACACAATGTTTCTTAAAATAATGTTTTCTAAGATAATTATAAAATGGAATAATAAAATATTTCATATAGTGTATTTATAGTGCACATATAATTAAATGGTGCTATTGAATTAAAGGCATCTTCATTCATGGCCTATAAATATTAGTTGGAACAAATGCAACGTTTCAATAAGCATAGACAAATATATATATATATATATATATATATATATATATAGATGTAACAACCTTTACTTATATATCCTGCTATCTAGAACTGGTTTAATACAAATGCTCTGGTTCAGGCCTGGATATAAGTGAGCACCTAATTTCAAAATCCATGACAATTCAATATTTGCTAAAGTGTTTATATTGTCTCCCCATCTTTTATTCAAACTTACTAGCTGCAGTACTCTAAATCTAAAACTATGCTCTGTGAATTCATTTATGTATTTGGCTAGAGCATTCTTATCATTCTTCTTCTTTATTTCATAAATGTGATTATATATCCTTTGCTTGAATTTTCTCTTAGTTAGACCAACATAAAAAGCTTCACATCTTGTGCATGTCGCTAAATATACCAGATTCATGGAATTGCAGCTTGCATAAAATCTGGGTTTGAATATGAAATCCATTCTTGGGTGTTCATATAGTTGTTTGTCACTTATATATCGACACATGTTACATCTTGTACATGGGAAGGTACCTACAGTTTTAAGATGTAACTGTTCATTTGATTTGCCTTTCTCCTCTTTAAAACATAGCAGTCATTTTAAACTAGGCAAATTTTTATAAATGAATTTAGGTTGCTCACCTACTATATTTTTAATTCCTTCATCCACAGTTAATAATTTCCAATTTTGTTTAATTATGTTCTTTAAATCATGAATATCATTTGTATATTGCATCAAATATGCTACTCTACTTTTAGTAGTAGAGGTCCTTCTATTGACTGTGGATTGGTTAAATGCCTTCTTATGTTTCACTATTGAATTAGGTACATGATCATTTGTTGGAAAGACTTCATTTTTAATTCCATTTAGCATTTTCTTGTTGTAGCCTCTATCTATAAAAAGCTTCTCCATGTTGTCTGTTTCTTGAATGAGCACTTGCTGATTGTCACATAACCTTCCTATTCTAGTATATTGACTTTTGACTATACCTGGGAACATATGTCTAGGGTGCATGCTGTTGTAATGTAAGAGGTTGTTCACCCAACATGTCTTTCTGTATAAACTAGTTTCCATCCGGTTCCCATTTATTGCAATGTTGATATCTAAAAAACTAATACAAGTATAAGACCACTCCATAGTAAACTTTAAAAACTGGGTGGTTGAGTCCAAATGTGTTAAAAACTTTTTAAAATCATCCAAGGTGCCTTCCCATAAAATCAGAATGTCATCTACAAATCTTCTATACATTCTGATATTTTCTGTGTACCTTTCATCATTGAATAAATTGTTTCTCTCCCAATTAAACACAACTAAATTAGCATAAGTGTTAGCAACGGGAGTGCCCATAGCTACACCCCATTGCTGTAGATAATATTTATCTTTAAACATAAATGCATTGTTCTCAAGAACCATTTGTAAAAGGAAGTGTAGCAAAATCTTCTCATCTGTATCAAAATCTGTATCTAAATTGAACACTTCCATCATAGCTTGCAAACCTTCTTCATTAGGTATACTAGTGAAGAGGTTTTTAACATCTAAAGTTATCAGGATGCAACCATCCAATGCTTCTGTATAACTTTCATTGAACTCTTTAATATCATCCAATAAATGATAGGTGTCTTTAAGAATGGTGGGGATGGAGTCAACTATAGGTCTTAATATAGTTTCTAAGTATATAGATACATTGAAGTGACCCATCCCCTACCTGAAACAATTGGACGCATTGGGAGAGGAAATATTCCCTTATGTACCTTGGGTAGGCCTACAATTACAATTGGCTGAACTATTACTTCCTTAATTCTTCATTGAAGGACAAAATGGTGTCAAGACAACCTTGAATCTTTGAAAATTTTCAACTTTTTCCATTTCCAAAATCTTTGAATATTGTATCGATTTATTTTTTGTTGCATGTGAAATAGAAAAGTTTCCAGCATTATCTCACCATTTATATTCCACTTATTTTCAAATTTTGTTAGTCAAAGGGTGCCTTACTCATCAGACAGTCCCAAGGCCAAATGGTAAAACAAGCTTGCCATTAATTCACCAATAAGCATCTCCTTCTCAGATATTCACAACCCTCCTAATTATAAAAATAAATAAATAAAACAAACTCTGATTTGCTACTGTTAATATTTAAGGCTAGAAGTATGAGAGAACACATCATCACATCTTTAAGATTTCACTTTCCATTTTTCCCTTCTTTACCATCTCTGTACTTGCTTATTAACTGTTTTCATGATTTCATTTTCAGTTAACTCATCAGCGTCACATTTCTCAAATTGTATCTCTAATAAATCCTTGTTAGTATTTTTCATAAGCCCATATCATTAACTTGTCATTAAAATTATTTCAGTAGTAATGGTACTAACATCATGTAAAGGGGCTGGTTTCAGCTTCTCACCCCCGAGTATCACTAGGCTCCATTTCACTGTTAATCAGGTCTTCGGCAGAAGTTTTGGTGTTGCGCCTGCAGTCCCATCCCCACATTTAGTGGAACCCTTAAAGTAACCAGCTTTCTTGTTCTTAGTTCATATTTAGACAGTCTTGCACGGAATCACAACACTCATTCAGTGCAATGTTTCTGATGCATACAGTTTATGACACAACACTTGTTTATACCTTATTAAATCATTCCAAGGTGTATAGGTCTTTTACTGATCATATAGATAGTTCGAGCATTCTGATTTGTCTCAAAAGAAATGCGTTTTCCACCAAAATAAATTAAAACCATCACTTTAGGCACATTAATATTACCAGGCTTGATCAGTTTTCCCTATATTATGTACCCAACAGATACCTTTCCCCCAAAACCAAAGCTTCATTGAGTTCTTCCTCTGTGGTCCACAGCAGTAGCATCCCTGGACTGTTCTTAACCACTTTCCTTTATTGTATTAATTTCCCTGTACTCCCCTAGGAACAGGAAAGATTATCAGAGATTCCTCTGTATTCTGGATCAATTTCCCCAGTCAGTCTGACTAACACCTCAAATATTTATTTGTTTGTTTATATTTCTTTATTGGGGTAGTGCACTGATCTCAATGGACAATTTGCAGGAATAGCCCGGGTGAACAGGATCACATAAGAAATGAACAAAATATATTTGCAGATACAAATAAAAGCTACTACAGACTGTCAAGTTAAATATATAGGGGAGAAAAATCTATGTGCAACCAATATAGGGACTCTATGCAACTAATATAATGGAGATGAAGTCCAGAAAGTGAGATCTATAAATATATCTTCATTTTTATTTATATATTAAAAATATATATTAAATATATTAGTTATATATTTAACTTGACAGTCTGTAGTAGTAGTAGTGTATCAGTGATGTTATTCATGTTTTATGTTTGATTTACATGCTCAGGAAGTGCTTTTATGCTTTGTTTACATGTAGCATATACTACAGTATACTTATTCTGTTTTAACTTTTATAACAATTGATGACATTTTATCTGAATTTATTTAATGATGGTATATATAGTTATATTTATATTGTTATCTCATATTAGATTATACATTTGTATATTTATATTTGCCATGCATTTGATAATGTGTTTAAAGACGTGCATATATACTGCATATGTGAGAGGATGCCTGAGGAATGGAGAAAAAGTGTTTTGGTACTGATTTTTAAGAATAAGGGTGATGTGCAGAGCTGTAGTAACTACAGAGGGATTAAATTGATCAGTCACAGCATGAAGTTATGGGAAAGAGTAGTGGAAGCTAGGTTAAGAAGGGAGGTGATGATTAGTGATCAGCAGTATGGTTTCATGCCAGGAAAGAGCACTACAGATGCAATGTTTGCTCTGAGAGTGTTGATGGAGAAGTACAGAGAAGGTCAGAAGGAGTTGCATTGTGTCTTTGTGGATTTAGAGAAAGCATACAACAGGGTGCCTAGAGAGGAGTTGTGGTATTGTATGAGGAAGTCCGGAGTGTCAGAGAAGTATGTAAGAGTGGTACAGGATATGTACGAGGGTAGTGTGACAGCGGTGAGGTCTGCGGTGGCAGTGACAGATACGTTTAAGGTGGAGGTGGGATTACATCAAGGATCAGCTCTGAGCCCTTTCTTTTTTGCAATGGTGATGGACAGGTTGACAGACGAGATCAGACAGGGGTCCCCGTGGACTATGACGTTTGCAGATGACATTGTGATCTGTAGTGAGAGTAGTGAACAGGTAGAGGAGACCCTGGAGAGGTGGAGATATGCTCTAGAGAGAAGAGGAATGAAGGTCAGCAGGACTAAGACAGAATATATGTGTGTGAATGAGAAGGAGGACAGAGGAATGGTGAGGATGCAGGGAGTTGAGGTGGTGAAGGTGAATGAGTTAAAGTACTTGGGATCAACAGTTCAGGGTAATGGTGAGTGTGGAAGAGAGGTGAAGAAGAGAGTACAGGCAGGATGGAGTGGGTGGAGAAGAGTGTCAGGAGTGATTTGTGACAGACGAGTACCAGTAAGAGTGAAAGGGAAGGTCTACAAGAGGGTAGTGAGACCAGCTATGTTATGCGGGTTGGAGACAGTGGCATTGACAAAAAGGCAGGAGTCAGAGCTTGACGTGGCAGAGTTGAAGATGTTAAGATTTGCACTGAGTGTGACAAGGATGGACAGGATTAGGAATAAGTATATTATTGGGTCAGCCCAGGTTGGAAGGTTTGGAGACAAAGCCAGACAGGCAAGATTACGTTGGTTTGGACATGTGCTGAGGAGGGATGCAGAGTATATTGGGAAAAAGATGCTAAGGATGAAGCTACCAGGTAACAGGAAAGGAGGAAGGCCTAAGATAAGGTTTATGGATGTGGTGAGAGAGGACATGCAGGTGGTTGGTGTGACAGAGCAAGATGCAAAGGACAGGAAGAAATGGAAACAGTTGATCTGTTGTGGCGACCCCTAACGGGAGCAGCCGAAAGAAGAAGAAGATATATACTGCATATGAGTATTGGTAATTGTGTGCTTATTGACTATACTATAGCAACCAGGTGATGCATTGCATGTGATTGAATACATTGTATAATGAGCTGAGATTTAAACATCATGTGTTTTCTGAGCTGTTTATTAGATCTGAAGAAGTTACATGTGAAAGCGCTCATCTTTGTTATCCTGCATCTTATTTATTAAATGTGTCTACTTATCCTTGCCGTGGACTGCTAGTGTGCTTTTATATAGTTCATTTCTTACCAGTTTGCAGAGCAGTGGTTTTCTCTCTCTTGCAATGTTTTATTTGGACTATCAAAAAAAAAAAAATATATATATATATATATGTGTGTGTGTGTGTGTATAGATAGATATAGATATAAATATAGATACCTATATATATATATATATATATATATATATATATATATATATATGTATATATATATATATATATATATATGTATATACACACACACACACACACACACACACACACACATATATATATATATATATATATATATATATATATATATATATATATATATCAAGGTCCACATATTACTGTAACAGATTATCCAAAAAGTATTAAGGTGCATGGGAAATACAATTGTACTACCCCTGGTATAGTAGCTAAAAGTTAAACATGCAAAATGTCCTGGACAAAATTGATCCCCGCCCACAACAGATGCTATATCAGCATGTGTATGTTGTAAAGTAATGGGACAACACTAATGCCCTCTACAGATATTCTATTGCTTGTAAGGGCTTAAAAAAAACTACACACACACACACACACACACACACACACACACACACACACACACACACACACACACACACACACACACACACCCACAAACCCAACCAAGCTAGATTTTCCACTGTGTTATTGTCTTTCGGTTTTTCCCGATTAGGGGTCGCCACAGCAGAACTCCGGTCCACTGATTGGCAATAGATTTTTACGTGCCGAGTTGCCAGCTCTGAAGCACAACCTTCAACGAAGGTACGCCCATTCACGCATGTCTCCACACAGAACACGCTCTAGCTGAGAATCAAACAGGACAACATCTTACTGTGAAGCGACAATGCTACCGTAACACCACCACCACAGAAACATCTTATATTAGAGGTAACATGGGATATATGCAAATGACCCCTTAAGGACATCAGGTGTTTCAGCTATATGGCAGTTATGAATCTCCATGACTTTTTTCCTTTATACGCCCTTTATGGACAAATCCAGGCCAATAAAGCCAAACTGGAGACATTTTAAAAAAACAGGTTAGAGTACAGGAAAATTATCTGGCAACGTGGATTAAATGCCAGTAATTTCCCTGGTATTAGTGAACATTTCTCAATATCACTATCTTAAAGATTAGAGCAGTAACATTATAGACCTGTAATTATTGAATTGCAGATGATGTTTTTAACAAGACACAGAAAAACAATTTAATGTACTTTTTGGAAATTTTATGTTTATGTGAACGCTGCTTTTTTTAAAAAAGGGGACCACATCATGTAATTTAATGATGTCATTGTTTTACCTTTAAAAGAGAATGATTCTTTGTTGTAAATGATGAAGTGTTTTGAGTTTGCGGACAAAAGTGCTAAATTAGCAAAACATAAGTTTCTTCCTCTGGTGTGTTTGGTACCTGGGCACTGTCTGCCTCTATTTATTTATTTATTAATAAGGAAGGATTTGTAGTCAGTAATGAAAGATGGAAGTTCAGCTTTTCTGAAAGACTGTAATGACGGATTAGGGCAATTATCGTGTGTTCTGTCAGGGTGAATTTGGAATTAGGAGCATTGTTTATGCATGTCGGAGAGTAAAATGTCTAAAATGGAGTTAATACCAGAACAGCAGGTTGAGTGGGCCCACTGACCACCTAGGTAAGGTTATAACAAGTATAATGCTTTTGGACATGCCTGTATGAAAATTACTCCAGTTAAGGTATAGGTCATCCAAGATGTCATGCAAGGAGAAAGGTGGAGATGGTGGGGTGTGGATGGGTTTGGGTCTGTGTCAGTCAGTCAATGATTTGGGGATGCAAAAAATGAGAAAATGAACACTTCTTAACTAAAAATAAACATCCCCCTCCAATTCTGGAAAAAATGTGGTCATTTATATGAATACTGCATGAAAAAGAACGTAGGAAGGAGATTATCTTCAGTTTTTTCTCTCTCTTTTTTTAACTCTATGTAAATGTGACTTTTGTTTTGAAATTTCAAAATTTTACTTTTTTATTAATACTTCATACATAGAGGTGTGCAGTGCCAAGAAATGTATTGCGAATATTGTGTTGCTTATTCTGAGTCTCTCTGTTTTGAGGAGGGAGGGAGAGAAAATGGACCTGCGTTCGTTTTTTTTTTTTTTTTTGTCAACAGAAAGAATGAAAAGTGGCTGCTGCAAAGAGTAATATGAAATAAATAAAAAACAGTACTTTACATATGAGACAATTCTATCCTATGTAGGTGAGTGAAAGTAAATAGTGCAAAGCTAAATTGGGCTTTAAAGGTACGACTGGAGCGTTAAGAAGTGAGTTACTGTTTGTGATAATGAATTTCAAGGGATGGGACTTCAATGGGAAATAAAATCCAAGCATTGCTCCTAGTGTGCATAAGAAAAATGTAGCAAAATAAAAAAAGTAATAAGTAAAAAAAACACAATAAAATATAGATGTAGATAATGTGAGGAAAAGGTAGTGTTGAAATGAGACTATGAAGAGAAGGAAAAGTAAACTGTAGTAGTTTAAGGGACGAAATAGTTGAACCTTCATATAAATAAAGAACAGACAGTAAGAAAGGTGCAGGAAGGAAACAGAAAGCTAGTACCTAATGAAAAACTGTAATGATCACCATAGAGCTGCTTTAAGTGCACGTGCATCCACAGTGAAATGCAGAATATGAAGCCACATGACAGTAAACTGTAAAGAGAAAAAAAGAGGATGAGTGAGTGTGGAAACTGAGCAATAGCAAATTGAAAAATGACAGGGTGGGTAACAGAAAGGATTTCATTTGGTACAATGAAAGTATAAAGGCATAGTGTGGTTGGGTTGGAGCAGAAAGACCTAAGAAAAGAAGTTGGGGTACCAGGGTTATATTCAACTCACTAGTGAACTGCACTCCTACATGTGATCAATAATATCCAAATATCAAGGTAATCTATATCAGGTAGCAGTTCAGAGGTAGAATATGGTGAACTCAGTCTTAGTGTATATCCAAAACAGTCTGAGCACAGAAACAAAATTTGTAGGAATAACCATATAACTAACCAGGTAGTCTGAACCAAATTATTGAATAATCCTGGAAATAACAACATATTACCTTTAAAATAACTCCCTAATTTGGCTAAACAATGAAGTGAATCTAATGATATTGCCAAACTAACTATAGTAAGTAAAGGCCAAGGCTTAAACATAAAAGAATCAGATGTTCTAAAACTGATACAAACACTAACACTGAAGTAAAACAATGAAGTGCAGAGTAAGTCTACATGGCAAAATCACCTACCTTAATTACCTGACATCTATTTTTCTATGTTTTATGGTTACAAGTTTAAAGATTATGCAAGTGGTTCAGTAATTATGGTATCCACTGACTAGGGTTATTGCCCCAATTGTGGCTACACTAGACTGTATCCAGTCCAGGAAGGCAAGAAAATGTTGGCAGTTGAATGCATAAGCATGAGCTCCATGGGTTTCTTTGCAACACATGGTAAATGCAGATTAGTAAGAAAGACAAAAGTAGTTCTATGAAGAAAGCATAAGATACTGAAATTCTGCACCATAGCTCACTTCACTGCCAAGTAGCAGTGCAGAGTGTTGGAGGCACTAACTGCAGCAAAGCATGGAGACAGCACACACCAAGAATTAGTACCCCTCACTGCAGAAAAATGATGTCCTAATAAACTAGGCCCACCTGGAAACCAAAAATAATCATGTTCTGCTGGAGTAGTGACATAAAACTCAATGGTCTGAGCAGGCCAATAGGATGCACATATCTGATCATTCCCACAGCACTGCTATCAGTTAATGATTACACCATATGTGAGAGTGCAGTGTTATCAGGCAGTGGCTGCACCCCCAGTGAGTGTGTGTTGTTGTCAGCTAATGACTACACCCCCAGTGGCTCTGTGATGCTGTCAGCTAACAGCTGTACCCCAGTGGGTGTGTGGTGTTGTCAGCTAATGGCTGCACCTACAGTGACTATGAGGTGTTATCAACTAATGTCTCACCCACAGTGGGTATGTGGTGCTGTCAGCTAATGCCTGCACCTGCAGTGGGTGTGTGGTTCTGTCAGCTAATGGCTGCACCTACAGTGGGTGTGTGATGCTGTCTGCTAATGACTACACCCCCAGTTGCTGTGTGGTGCTGTCAGCTAACAGCTGCACCCACAGTGGGCATGTGGTGCTGTCAGCTAATCGCTGTACTCACAGTGGGTGTGTGGTGCTGTCAGCTAATGGTTGCACCCATAGTGGGTGTGTGGTGTTGTCAGCTAATGGCTGTACCCATAGTGGGTGTGTGGTGCTGTCAGCTAATGACTGCACCCATAGTGGGTGTGTGGTGCTGTCATAGACAGTCCCTACAGTGATTTAGATTCCCACATAACCCAAAGGGAAAGACTCTGGCCTTACACAGTTTTGCATTGTGAGGATGCTGGCAAGAGCACCAAATTCTCTGATATTTAACTGGATGAAGGCTCCCTGGATGGCTGTTGCAGTAGGGATCTGCATGGGGATTCCCTGTACCCCTAGGAAACAAATGGGTAAATTCTGATTGGAGATGGCTGGATAGTTGACAGGCAGAGGGAAAATAAGCACTATGGGTGGTGTACATGCAGGCCGAATGATGGGGCTGTTACACAGTATATTCACTAATCGCATGCCCCAGCTATAAGTGCATAGGCCAAACCCCTCCAAAGTGTACATAACAAGTAATGTATTGATTCATTCATGATTATGGTTATCTGTGTAGCAATATAAAACAGCTTCAGTATAAAAATATTTATTAGATTACATTTCTATACATTATCTTCAACTTGGTAAAGATTAACCCAGTGATGACATAAACAGGAACACAAACAGAACAGACCCTCTGCACTTATTTCTATTAGTAACATTTTCCTTAACAGGGCTAAAAGGTATAACCCTGACACTGAAATTACACTTCCTGTTTATAACAACACCCTGTGGTTAGGCAGTAAAATAAGGGTGCAGGAGATGTACTAAGGAAACCTAACTTGTTTACAACCAGAAAACCATGCTCCATATTCTACAAAGACTGAATCCGTTCTGGTCCAAATTAAAGTTCATAGTCTAAATATTATTTTACTAGTGTGTCTATATTTTCCCACATACACATAATCAGTGGCATAGGAGTCCTTTCAATGGGTGGCATCCAGACTGAACAGAGAGACCATCATTTTGGGTGCCTGAAATGTTATTTGGAAATCTTTGTGGCCTCAATCAACAAGAGAGAAAACAAGCAGTGTAGCATTACTACTTCAACGGCTAAATCCGTCCCGTAACACTTGCCCAGATTTATTGTGTGCAGTCACAAAAAGCCACAGACTGCAAAGATTATTTTACTCCAAAAATATAAAGACCTTGCAAATTGTTAAATGTCAGCGTCTGTACTCTGTACCCTGGAGCATCCTATGCTAGTTGTCACCTGATGCTGCTCCTTGCTTCTTCGATGTTGTTCAGAGTCTTGAATAGCACGGCCTTCTCATATCAGATTTAAAACCTGATGTAGATTTACTCTGCAGATTGAGGCCACTGCACCTGCTAGAAATCATCTCTGGTCCATCTCCAGGCATTCCAAACTAACAGATGACCTCAGCAAATTTCAAGAGGCTCATAAAAAGTGACAAAAGCTAATAATTCTCATTAGAAAAAAAGATTTTCCTCCCTGAGATAGAGCATACAGCCTTACTATTCAAAAACATTTTGGTTTAATAAAAAGCTACTTAAGCCAAGACAATATTCCTTCTCCTTTTCCACACCTAGACAACATTAAGACTGCTACTCAGGTTGGGAACATTTTTGATATATAGTAAAGAAGACACCTGTACCCAGTCAATGTATTGACTGCAACAGTTCTCCAAACTATGACTTTTGTGTTTCCTACTGTTCACCTAGAGCTAATATTAATTAACAGCCTGTCAGAGAGGAGCTCCCCAAGTACCCTATGTGAAGGTCCTTTAGTTGTATTACACAATTATTATTCTATAGCTTATCTTGCATACCTTGTTACCCCTATCAACAATTCCACAAAAAATGTATTCACTCATAGTTACTTCATGAATTAGACTCTATTTCAATGTTATCTCAAATTCACAATGTGGTTTCAGGCCTAACTGTGGCACTGGTATGTGTTAGAGTTCATCTGTAACCAACTACGTTAGAGCAGTCTTTTTGACATCTATTCAGCTTAGTTTATTGTGGGGTCTGTAATATTTTCCAGCACCCTAAGTACCTACAGCCTTTCTCTCAAATCCACTAAATGGTCAAATGTTATCTGGGAGAAACGCATCAATCAGTCATAATGAATTTTGCCATCTTGCAGTTGCTCCCTGTTAATGTTAAGAATCATTCAGAGCTTGGTAATAGGGTCACTGTCTTTTTTACTCTACCTGTGAATGACGCAGTCTTTCACTATGAAGAAGCCAAGCTAGTCCAATAAGGCAATGACTCTACAATCTTTGTCGTCCATCTTACAGTCAACATGATCAGTTACAAACTGCAGTTCAGCCTTGATTCTCTGCAATTATGGTGTAAACTACAAGTTTTCATTACATACCTCTCAACTGCCCAGATTTTCACAGAATGTCCAGATTTCTTCCTGATATTTTTGGTCTGTTCCTCATACTTTTTGGTTTTACTTATGATAAATTATTCAGGGTTTAAGTCACTAAATAATAACAGACATTTGAGTTTCAGACTTCATATCCTTCAGAAAATGCATGCTAGTGCAAAATCTATTGCTCTAGCAACTTTCTAAGTTTATAAAAGCAATATTCAAAATCTGTCTCTAATTTTGGGACTTTGCCCCCACCCAACCTTTTGGCTCTGATTAGATTTCCTGCATTCAGAGGCTGAAAGGTGTTCTTTGCCTTAACACTTCTAAAACCAAAACTATGCTCTTCACAAGTATGAACAAAATTACAGCCATTTCAACATCATGATTGTATCCATAGTCAAATTCCATACGTCTAGCCTAGCTAAAGATGGTCTTAACTAAAGCTCTGGAAAAGTCATCAAATAAAAAACAACTAAAGTCAGCAAAATTTCTTAGTCTTGTCAATGCTATCAATTATGGTACAAAAACTAGCCCAAAGCTAGCAATGCTGGTTAGGAGAGCTGCATAAAGCAAAGGTGTTTCCTTCTCTTAGTGTTTGGTTATCTGCTACTAATTTGTATTTGCCACATCATTTATCTAACCAAATTACAGTATCAACTACTAAGCTTCAGTTAACTTACAACAGGCAAGTGCAAGTCTCTTCAAGCACTTCATGCGAAGGCATTCACCCCTCCGCCTCCTAATTAACACAAATATTGTTGCATGGTAATTAAAGGGCTCTGAAAAAATGAGACAAACATTCATTGGTTCGGTTACCAGCAGTTTCACAGGAGTAACTCACAGCCAAACAATTATACACTGCCTACAAGACATCCAAAGATTTGCAGTTAGACTTGCATCACTTTTAACGACAGATGTTATTGAATTTATAATATCGACATGAACTTTACATGAAGTACAAAAGGCCAGCATTATTTGCCAGTGTATAAATACTTGTCTCAGGTGGTCCGCTCTTACAGATCATTATGCTATTTTACCTCACACTTTTTAACAACTTTTCTTAAAATAAGAGAAAAAAAGAAAGCCAGAGCGAAAAAGGAAGAGATAAGACCAATCTAGGATAGGTAGAAACCAGAGGAAGATTTCACTGTGTAAATAGGTCTAATTTGTAAAACTATGTAAGTAATGGGAATTTACAAAAATGCCTTCCTAGAATTAGGTACCTAATCAAAAGTGAAGGGCATATATATCACAACTTCAAAGGACAATGGAAGGTGCACTTAAGAAATAATACTCGTGAAATGATATTAGGTATCCCCCAAATGAGACACTTTTGTCTGCGAGTACAGAAACGATAAACATTCTCCCAAAGGTGTGGCCAGAGACCTGAAAATCAGTTTCTACTACTTAACTTTCACGTAAAGTAGAAAGAGGTGAGGGACAGAAACATCAATAAACTACAAGAGCTGTTGTTAAATTTAGGGTTATACTGTAAAACTAGAGGGTCTTAAAGAAAATATCTCAGTAAGGCCAACCTTCACAGACTTCGAGGTTAACAGCAGATGTTCAAACATATGGTTCCTCTTCATCTACTAATGGGCTTTCCAAGAATGCTAATTGAATAAGCACTTATGATGCCTATAACCAAAAAGCCATGTAATATACAAATACACTTTCAGCTGCACATTTACTAACATACCCAAGTGACATATGTATGACACACTAATTGATTTACAAAGGCAGAGAATAAATGTTTTAACACTAATCAGCAAATGAACACATAACATATTTGGAAAGCCTGGCTATAACACTAAACTATGTGTAAAGTGGCTACACTGACAAGATAAACTGTGGCATCACGGAAACCCAATAAATTCCAGTTAAAATTAGCAGCTTCCTTAAAATCATCTCTGCCATCACAAAAGCGTGTGATGCCAGTAAACCAACACAGTATTTCCCAAAGAAAGCATGGCTTAAACAAATTCCTGAATTAGGATACAGAGCTTCAGAATGTCACTCAAACTGTAGTCCACGCTCGCTATACATCATTTCTCAGTTATATTACATTGTATGATGATGTGAAGTTATTCTGCCAAAAATAAAAAAGATGTTTTATCTACTGACAATATTTATTTTTACACACATGTATGGTAATATTCTCCAAGAAAATAGATACCTTTTTTTCCAAAACCAGTTTTGTACAGCATTTAACTTTGAACTTCACATAGACACACACATACACACTCACAAACACATGCACATGCACACACGCACACACACATACACTAACAGGCCATGAGGTATTCTACACCTTTAATACAACACTATTTTGGCACCTGTATAGCATGCCAAACCATAGCTTTTAAAAATGTGGCAAAATGGGATCAGTTCAGGTATTTCACTAAAAGTGGAAGATGAGTGGTTTCTACGGAAAGAACTAGAGTATCAAAGTCTCTTGATTTTTGTAATTCTAAAATAGGAGTGGATGGAAGGCAGAAATTTTTATTTGTACAGATTGTTTTCAGCACTGCAGTTCCAAAGTGTAGCCAAAATAGCTTTTATTTAAGTGCATTAAGGCCCTTTTTCACTAAAGGTGCTCAGAGATACAAGCCACACATTAAAAATTAAATAATAATTTTGAGACAACACTGCAGCTTGGATTACATTATAAAGTTAATGGCAAGTTCACTGTGGTGTGCATTACTTAATAACGTTTAGCATGGTCTTGGGTTACAAAACACTTCATTACCTGCTGTAAGAAGAGAGGATGGCTTTTCCAAGGCCCCTAAAACAAAAGTATACCATCTCAATATTGCATTCATCATATGATTATGTTGCAGGTGGCCTGGGAATCCTAGATCCTTTAGTAAACAGAATCAAGATAAACCATCCTATCTTGTTAACAAAGAATAAACACAGAGGTAAAAGTGTTAGATTTGTTAATAATAAAGTTCAGCTCCCCCTAACTGTAAAATAACAGCAACAAGGTAAGTGGTTATACCATTTAGTAAGAAAACATTTGAGAACAACTCAAATCTGTAGCTCAAAATATTAGCAATGTTCAAAGAAACCCGCTGATTTAGCAAAGAGCATTAAACTCATAATATTACCAAAGTTTAACCTTTACTTCTGGGATTAATTTTTCTGTTTCTACATGCAAACTCTACAATTCTCAGTAAATCACAAACACAGAGTGTTTGCAAATTTCATTTAAAACAATCATTGCAGCACAATAGGGTTACTAACATTAGTAAACTAAATTTAATATGATATTTATTCTTCACTATGTGGCTGGATGCAACAAAGGGTGGCAGCAGCAAATTATAAGGTCAGAGTACAATTGACAGGGCAACCCTAGAGACACTATAAACTAGACATTGAATCGGGGAATGGCTTTGTAAAAGAGGCAGTATGTATCATCATTTTCCAAACTGCTTGCTGCTGTAGGAAATTAAGGAACTGTTTCAGAGGACTGTTTTCTGGAATCTCCTCAATCTTTTCCACGTATATGGAGGAAAAGTACTGTCCATATTTCAAGTAGCCTTTGGTCGTCAATGAGCAGCATTCATTGAAATTGTGTCCAGGGAGAGATGGATTACCTCCTGAATGCCTAGCTTTCCATACTGGGAAGTGGAATTACATGGATGGGAGCCAAGGTTTCCAGAGTAGAAGCTGCCAACAGGACTTCACATGAGCAGTGTAGGATGCAGTGGGTGCGCATATGTAACACATGTAGAAATGCACAGGTGACAATATTGTCACTAAGCAGCCGCACTGTCATGTAGTGGATGCAAATAAAAATCACACTGGGGAAACTGTAAGGGATGAAAAGTCCAAACTTGCATTTGAGTCTCAGTGTAGTGGTTGTGGAAACAACTGCAGCCCAAAAAACCCAGTGTGATTACAATGTAAAAAGAAAAGTCACAACAAGATGGAATCTCCTTCTCTTTGATAACCTCACTTTTAGAAAAAAAATGTCCCAAGTTAACAGATATAGGAAGGGAAAAGATTCATCACTAGAGAGAGAGAGAGAGAGAGAGAACAAATGAGGAAACACTGCATTGAAAACATTACTAAATTTAGAAGATGCAAGCAGATGATTAGTCGCCAGGGTATTTCAAAGCATATGAGTAACCATCTCAATCATAAGACCATGGAAGAAATGTTCTGACATTCTTCTTGTGGATAACTTGAAAGCACAAGCAGACAGAACTCTGTGAGATTTACTGCGGCTCACAGGCAGCTGCTGAAGCTGTTCCGGATGTATCTGTGAATGCAGACAAACTGTCATAAAGTAAGGGAACAGCACTGCCAAAGGGATCCAGTGAGATGAAGTAGCATAATAAAGCATGACTGCTGGATGGCTGTAAGGAGACAGCCTGTCATGCATTGCCTCAGATCAGCAACAATACATGCGCAGATACGTGTGAGTGAGAGTGTGTGTGTGTGTGTGTGTGTGTGTGTGTGTGTGTGTGTGTGTGTGTGTGTGTTTTTTTTATAAACATAGCCACATTCACACACACAGACACATAAGGCACAGGCGTGTGTGTGTGTATAAACACTGCCACATTCACACACACAGACATATAAGGCACAGACATGGGTGTGTGTGTGGGTATAAACACTGCCGCATTCACACACACAGACACATAAGGCACAGGCGTGTGTGTGTATAAACACAGCCACATTCACACACACAACACATAAGGCACAGGCATGTGTGTGTGTGTGTGTGTGTGTGTGTGTGTGTGTGTGTGTGTGTGTGTGTGTGTGTCCATGCGCATGTATAAGCATGGCCACATTCACACACACACAGACACATAAGGCACATGCATGTGCGCGCGCATGTTTGTGTGTGTGTGTGTGTGTGTGTGTGTGTGTGTGTGTGTGTGTGTGTGTATATATATACATATATTACAGTACAAGAAAAACAATATTAATAAACATATATCTGGATTACGGCAAGCATTTGACTCATAGCAGGTAACAGGCAAAGCTTATGGGAAGGGATTGTAATATAAATCTATGAGAATGTAGGAAAGGCAGCTGGATGGGAAATAAACAATATGCCTGTAAGGGTGTAGGAGCTAGAGAAAGAACAACAATTAGTAAAGTACCAAAGGGACAAGTACTGTAACACTGCACTTTAATTGTGAATGTTTGTTTATTTTTAATTTGTTTGCTAACTGGGCAGGATGACTGCAACAGTAATCTTTTCAGCCACAATCCAGCCTACTGGAACAGTACAAATTAAATAAAAATGTACACTGGATAACTAATAAATTCCTTTCTCAATTAAAACTACTTTATAAGTTCAGTCACCTCCTTTCACCCACTGCTTGCAGGACCATTGCTAAAACTATTTTAATACACAAACTGGAATATGGCCTATCTTTTCACATAATATATTCAGCCCACAACAGTCACAGAATACAGACTACTGAGAATAAAATCTGCAGATTCATTCTATTAGCAGACCTCAAAATGTGACACTGCAATTTGCTAAAACATTTCAAATGGCTTTTACTACCTCATAGCGCCTGTCTCTTCTAAGTGTTCTAATTAATAAGTTGCTAAAGCATGGTAAATGCCCCCCCCTCTTTAAGAGTGAAACTATGTTTACTAGATTACCCTTATATACTCAGAAGTACACAAGACATCATTTCCTCTCTTGTACGTCCTCCATTTAAAACTGCTGTAAGTGAGAGAGCCTTCTCTAGACTGAGACATGCTAACTGGGAGCACCTGCCTACAGACATCAAACATATAAAAACCATTAAAAGCTTCAAGGATGCACTTAAAGGTGAGTAGGATGGAGGGAGGACAGGGTAGAACAGTGCACATCTAGGTGCAAACCATCAGAAGTAGGCCAGCATTGCACTGGGCATCCCGGGAGTGGACATTTGGCTCTCCAAGGCACTGCTTGGTGGTATCATTCATTAATGAATGCACAGGACCTTGAATTCATACGAGTGGTTGGGGGGTACTGTGACTCCAGCAGCAGCATGTCCTCCTGCCCTGGGGTAGTCTAGGGACCAGAACCGGATCATGGTCAAATGGGCCCTAGGCAGTATTGGACAGGCAGCCCCCCTCCCCCAGCTATTCTAGTTTCCCATTACTTGGCTGTCTCTCCCTACTTACCATAAAATACTGTTAACATCTATTTTCTTCTTTACTTTTACAATGATTAGAGATTTAGATTTAATTAAAACTTTTATTTAAATTTTTACAGCAAAATGGCCATTTGCTTACCAAAACACCCTTATATTGAAAACATGCATAATTTAAACAGTAAGTTCTCTTCCCTTGAAATTGTCTTCCTTTGAAACTCACAGGTATTCTCATATTTACGGAGAATGTATCTGGCAACCCATTAAACTACAAGAGATCTGCTAGATTCCTAGTTAAATAACCACTAATTAGTGTTTCACTATATGCTGTATGAAGGGTGCAGGAATTCAAGGCAAATGTGGTCATTTGCTAAAATCCTGGGATAACCCAGTATGTGTAAGTGTTCCTTTTCAGCAGCAGCCTGGAAGCACTATCTGATGAAGTGATTTGGTCTGGTTCACACAGTAGATAAAAAAAATGCTCTGGGAATCAAACCCTGTACTATAGGATGCAATTCATTAACATGTCACAGCCTTACTCATTTGCACCAAATACTAGACAAATTGTTGTAGCCCAACAAACTACATTTCACATCTTCATCCCTGATTAAAAAAAAAAAATAAGCTAAATTAAAAATCAGCAAGCATCATACAATAAGAACATGCTTCATAACATGACACTCCTGTTTACTACAACCAATTCCTTATTTCCTTTACACCATTACTACTATAGTATGATTGAACAAAGTATTTATGCATATACATACAAATCCATCGATTGCAAGCACTTGTATGACTCTACATCTCAAATATTTGCTGGACATCAAGCGAATAAATACATTCATAAATAATGATCCAGAAATGTATCTCAGTTCACAGCTGTCAGAACCATACCCTTCTGTCCTCTCAACTTCTTAGCTCAAAAATCACAGACTATGAACAGTAATGTGTTTTAAATATTTTTATTATATACATAGCAAGCAATACATTCACAGTCAGTTACTATGCATGCAGTCCAAGAGACCATTAAGCAGACTATCCCAGATTTCCAATTGCAGTGTGTGGTTAAGTGACTTGATAAAGGTCAGACAGAAGGCAAATCAAAGTAGAAGAATTCAAACCCTAAACTTAGCTGCTAGACAGCTCTACTTCACTTAAAAAGTTAACAGCAATTGTTGCATGGACATGCATTTTATTTTATTTTACAATTTTTTATTGGGGTGGTACACTGATCCCATCTGACCATTTACGAGTACTGCCTCGGTGAAATAATTCACAAGAAGAAGAAGAAAAAATGAGAGAACAGAGTGGCAGTAGGCTATATATATCAAAAACAGAATAGATGATAACAATATATAACAATAATTATACAGTGACAATTAATATCTGTATCAATAATTATGAAGAGAAATTTAAATTTTACAATTCACATGATAATATTTCAGGTTTACATCATGGTGGAAGTCTGTAGGGCAACGAAAGTCAGGGCATGGAATGGTGGGGTAGGATGTGTTAGTAGTTGAGAAAGCATAATGCTGGAGGTTGAGAGACCCTTATGTGAATGTGATTTTTTTTCTGGACAGTAAGAACTATGAAATTCTAATATTGTAATCTTCTACGATTTAAAAGAAAAGAAAAGAGTTACCGGGCATGAATACGAGACCAAATCAGAGATGTGCTCCTAAACTGCAGACAAGGAAGGGGCGAGTTACTCTGATTCCCTTATAAAGTTAACAGAGTAACAGGCTTTGCATTGACATGCATTTTATAAACATGAACTGTCAACTCTAATGACTGTAATCCTCAGAAATTAAAGCATTTATGAAAGATCTGGCAGTTGTTACTCAGGATTAAGGCTCCAGACTCTTAAGGACCTGGTGTCTGTAGTTAAAAGTACATGGTTTAATCCTTTCTACCTCCATTTGCCTACTGTGTGACTCTGAGCAAGTCACAGAACAAGGGTGTGTGTGTGTGTGTGTGTATTAAATTAATGATAAACTTTTTTTCTCAATTAATGCTGTCTAGCTGAGTCTCCCAGCAGTTGCCTAGGTCACTTTATGCTGGATATAGCCCTGGCAGAGAGTTACACAAATGCTGTTATTTCTAAGATGCAAGCAAGAGCACAGACTCCTTAAAGTCCATCTGAATGACAGTCACTCTGGATGATTCTTGCCCTAATGGGTCTACAGACTCCCCACCACTATGGAATAAATGATGGTCAGCATTTAGAGGGGAAATCACCTAGGGGAAAAAAGAATAAACAGACGTGTAATTAGATATAGCAGCAGAGTTGTCTGAGTTTGGCTAAATATTTAAAATAATGTTTTTTTTGTGCAGAAAGAACACAGGAAAAAGCTGTGAAAGGGGTTTATGCTTCCCTGACAATGGTAGGCAATCAGATTGGGTGTAGAAGTCACTACCTAGGATGCAGTTAAGTGAACAGAAACTGCAGAAGATCAAGTTCACAATATGAATAATCAGAATCAACATAAGGGGTGAAATCAGTGCACTAAACAAATTGTAGGGTATCACACCCTGCCCCCAAGAGGGCTGCCAGTCTTTTTTACAGATATAAACTGTGTCAGCGGAGAATTCTAGTTACTAAACAGCCTTTGGATTTTTACAGTAGCCTAAGAGCTACAGCATTTTATTTGAGCCATTAATTTTCTTTGTTCTAAAATTTCTTTACGATAAGGGATTATTAGAGAAAATATTCTACCTTACATGTGTAGTGTGCTAAGAACTGACAATGTATGGTGCATATGGGGAGTACATTGCCTATGCATTAAGCAAGTGCCATAGTAGCTGTTTTGCATTGAGTGAGTAGACCCTAGTAGCACCGATAAATGTATTTGTTTCCTTTTTTCAGAGCACATTAACCACTAAAAGACAAGAAAGGGAGTATGCCCACCTTCTCTGTGAATTCTGTGAGTATGCCCACCTTCTCTGTGAATTCTGGGCTTTCAGCATGCTTGTGATTTGACAAATTACATTTTGCGTTTGCACCTTCTGTGATTAGTGGTGACATTTATTGTTCAGCTGAAATCAGGCCTGTGCTACAATTACATAGTTTTCTGACACTGCTTGTCGTGGTATTTTTTCCACTTCATGCTTTCCTTTCCCATGCTGTCTTTCCTCTGCAGCTTTTATATTGGGACCTGCTTCCTCTTAAGGAGATCTCTATCCAGGTCATGGGAGGCATGGACACAGCACACTCCACCTTCAATGGACATCTGAAAGTACAGTAGAAGAGGCACTTCTTGAAAGAGAACACCCATAGCAATTCCATTTTGTGTAGGCATTCACCAAATGCTGCATCCCTTGCCAAAGCATCTATACAACAAATTACATTATGGAGGGTTAGCTGGAACTTCCTACCTCAAGCAGTTCTACACAGGGTCAGGAAAAGATCTTTGACCCCAGGCTCCAGGCAGTCATCAAGCATTCTCAGTGCAATTCTACCAGAAAGGATGGGAGTTTAGACAGATGAGATGCATAACTGGGGACATACATCCCAGTGTGACCAGCAGTAAATCCTCTCACCACTCCTTCAAAACGCGAGACTCCATGATGATTGTGGGGGTAGGGCACATGATGATTGTGGGGGTAGGGCACATGATGATTGTAGGGGTAGGGGACATGATGATTATGGGGGTAGGGGACATGATTGTGGGGGTAGGGCACATAACGATTGTAGGGGTAGGGGACATGATGTTTGTAGGGATAGGGGACATGATTGTGGGTGCAGGGGGCACAGGACATGATTATGGGGGTAGGGGACATGATTGTAGGGGTAGGGGACACGATGACTGTGTGGGTAGGGGACTGAGCATTGGTCCATTGGACAACTTATAAACCACACAGACTGCATAATAGTCATCTTTAAGGTGCTTAGGCTGTAAATCATTCCAAATAGTCAGGGACCAATAGTGGATATCATCCACCTAGGGGGAGTCACAGTATCAGAATAAGTTTATCTCCAGCCTCCTAAGAGAACACTGTTAAAGGCTGGTTCCACGAGAGGATGACAAGGGAGTCCAATTCCTTCTTACTCAGGAATCATGGATGCCAAAGCAGGCTAGACCTCATGATTATAATGAATCTCAAAGCAAGATGCCATCTTGCATAGTGGGTATACAGAATGGGAAGGTTCATTACCCTTGTCTGTCTTGATGACAGCGGTCTCACAATAGCCATGGATCCAAGGAGAAAGAACTTTAGTTATCTTCCAACAACCACAAACCAGGAACCATGGAGAGCCCTGTGTGACCATATGTTAGATGCATGTGCCAAGTATCAGGAGAAGAGAGCCCATGACCAAGCAAGAGGATGTCAAAAGTGGGAGAGGCTTTTGACAGACATATCAATGACATTTCACTAAAGTTCTTAACCATAAGATCTTATAACCATGACTCAAGCTTTCACCAAGATCAAACAAATATCTGATACCTTCTAACTCAACCAGCAGCTTTGGTGCAGGTTCGTACAAAGGCCCCTCCTCAGTCAGAACTAGCCAGCTCTTCTGGGTCTGACAGGAGTCCCAGAATGAGAAGTTTCAGTCCTGAGCACTCATGATCTGTGAGCAAGTAACTTGAACTGCTACTTCCCAAGTTCAGGCTTGACAGGACAATACTTCAGTAAATCACCAGGGGATTAACAATACAAGTAAGCTGGGATGTACCCCCAAAGTTGTAACTTGGGGCATTCCTCTCCCCTGCATTTGATTTGCCATCTCCATGGCAGAACAGAAAGAGTATAATCCCCTGCTAACCAGGAATGGTTTCCATCTCGTCAAGGCTTGAGAAGATGTACAAGATAAAGACTTAGTCCTGCAGAATGCATCCTCAATGAAGGAAAACTGGCCTTCCCTTTTGGCTATATGTGGGACCCTTCCTGTAGTCCTAAGAACTTCCTTGTACCAATATAGTACAGCATTCAGATTAGTTCACATCACAAACAACTCTGAAGGAAAGGGCATGTGAATGCAAGAAAATTTACTGATAACCTCAAGGCTCCATATCCAAACTATGCAGAAGTTGAAAAAGAAATGTGTAGCGCACAGATGGTGAGTGAGGTCATGTAGTCGAGACATTACATCATGGACTGCATCATCACAGACACAAAGTAATGCCCAAGAATGGCTAATTCCAAAACACATTGCCAAATTTTGGCAGGTAGAAAGGAGTAACCTAATTACAAGACCCATCATGGAGTGCCCTTGAACTGGCGTGCAGAACTGTCAGTCCTGAGTACTATCTTTACCTAGTTATTAGGCTAAGTTTATGGTTACCTACAGAAAATATAGCCATATTTCTGCCACCTACCTGCAAGTATATCTTGTGAACGCTAGGATTACATAAGAGTTGTTGAAAGACAACTTGCTGACTGGGAAAAATAGTCACTACAGCTGATCGAAAATCAGCTGATCACAAGTATCAGCTTATTTCATTTTGAGATCATGGTACAGTGGGAATTGGGGAATTTGCACTTTTTCCACTGTAGTGCAATCTCTGAGTTGGTATACATAATTAGCAGGGGTGTGGGGGTATGGAAAGTGGCTTGCCACCACCTGCAAAAAACATGTTTAAAAGTCTTTTTTTTTCACTCAGTTGATGATGAACATGTTGTGTTCAATCACTTACCATTAGAATTTTTGATGGATAGTCATACAACTGAATGCAGACACAGAGCTCAGTGCACATCTAGGTCTCTGGAACGAGTACATTCATGCATTTCTAGGCATACAAATGTCTGACCTTCCTTTGACACAAACTACGTAAACAAAATATGTAAGGAAACAAAGATCATCCATAACATAAGCAAAACTCTGGAGAGATTCCATAATTAATTTTAGACATTTTGCATTACTGCAAAACATAGATGATAAACCCTCAGGTGACTTAGGTAGGACAGTCACCCTTCTAAATATATTCTTTCCATTAAACAGCTAGTTTATTTTCTTATTTGGAGCAACAAATAAAGAACAATGAAAACAGGATATGATAAGTTTAAAGCCAACAGTATCCTGGTTTCAGTAATGATTATAGCCTATATGGACCCCTCACTGAACCCCACCATGCTTATGAAAAGACAGCAGCAAAGTGTTAGATAACAGGAATCTGTGTGATCCTACATCCCAGTCACCAGGATGTTCTTTTAATAAAAGTTCTACATCTGAGAAAAAGTAAAAGCTTCACTGATTATGAAACCGACATATAAAACAATAGGTTATTTTTCTTGTCTGGGCACACCTAGAAAACTGAAAAGTAAAAGTACAGTCATTAATTCTTGTTTTTTTCATGTCCTCATCAAAAGTTTTTATTTAAAAAAAGAATAGCAAGAGAAACAGTTAAAAATCAATACAATTAAACTAGGGAAAGATAATATACAGGCATTAATGGACTAGGCTTGTTGTCGAGAACACGGGGAAAGTTTTTATTATGCTACCCTGTCACTTATGTAACCTTTACTGATCAATATTCCTAAAAACAGTAATGCACCACCAATGTTGAAAATTTGCTCATTCACTCTGCTACCACTTGCAGAAAAGGATGGTATAAAGAGCTAAGAAAGAGTCTCTGAATTTGGCCATATGGATCAGAGAGTGGAGCCAGTAAATTTTAAAATATTCCCAGAATCCTCTCCCTGTTGATTAGCAACCTTAATGTTGTACCTGGGTTTGTGCTTGTTTCAACATGTTGACAATGTTCAGCTGTCATGCATGCTCTCCATGATGACCTCACATTCCCCAGGCCCTATGTATAAGGTATGCTCTTGAAGGTCTACCACTGGAGGGTATTCCTGCTGCAGGATGTAAATGTCAGCAAAGAATGGGCAAGCAGGTATCAGCCTCTCACTCTGCCCCCCTCCAGCTAGTTTCTCCAGAGCCCAGGACATTATATCATATCTGAGTTTGATACAGTCAATCAAGACTGCCTGTCTGTGCCACAGAGACCATTCTAATAAAACCATCAGCACCCTTACGGTCACACCATGCATCAAGTAGAGGTAATGTGGTTCACCTAAGCCTAGCTATTTCAGAATAGTATTACAATATTACCTGTAGGAACTTACAGATGCACAAAGCAATGGGAGGTCAATAAGATAATCTCATATGGACCACATGTTATGGAAAATGAATGCTGCACTGAAACACCACTGGCAATCACAGTTACTGATATTTTTTCACTTTTGAAGGAAAAACAAAGGTGATCTTGACAAATGTATCACAATGGGTCTCCCTTGTCACTGAAAAGACCATATGTCTAACATCACCAAATTCAACATTCCAGAAAAATTACTGTTTTTATCAAACTGTGTTAATCTACAATTAGAACAAATAAGTTGGGATAGTGCAGGCATTTCCCCATGAATGTACGGAAACAGAGCACAAAGGATTAGTCCACATAAGATCACTTTAGCTAGCAGATCTCTCTCTCTCTCTCTCTCTCTCTCTCTGATAACTGAGTACACTACATGAAAGAGGGTAAGTAGTTAGATGGATGAGTGTCGTCATTCATGGATGTAGGGGGTATTTTTATAATATATTTTTTCATTCTCCAACTTCCATTTTTGTAGCTCAGCTGCAGAGAAATGGCTCTTGAAGAGAGCACACTTAGCAAAGAGTGCAGAATGCACATACATACATTTTTACACACAAACATTTTATACACATACATACATTTTTACACACAAACATTTTATACACATCCATATTTATGCACGTCATCATTCTCAACCCCCATTTTCCAATTTTTTGCATGCAGTCGAAGGGTTGTGTCATTTGTTGCCATATCTCCCTATAATGCCACTCTCCTACCTTCTTCAACACTCATGTCTGACTGTCACAGATCTTCTGCCACACAATCCATCCATCTCTTTGCTGGACACCCTCATTTTGTCTTGCCTTCTTCCTGTTTGTCCCAGGTTTTCGTCACCAGATTGTCTTCTGCAGTCCTGAAAATTTTCCCAAACCACCATAATCTGTTCTCTTTGACCTTCTCTGTAATTGGAGCTGCTTTGGCTTCTGCGTTTATGTCCTCCTTTCTTTGCCTGACCCACTGCATGCATCCTGACACCTGTTTCAGGCACTTTATCTTCATCACCTCTAGCTTCCTCAACTGCTTTGCCTTCACTGCCCAAGTTTGTGTACCATACAGTAGTACTAGTCATACCACTGATTTGTACACCTTAATTTCTGCTTCTTTGGCATTACTCTGTCATACACTGCACCTGGCACTCAGTGCCAGTTAGCTGCAGTCCCTCTGTCTCTAGTTTGGCCTCCTTATTCAGACTTCCCTTCTCCTCAATCACCCCTTCCAGATACTTGAAGCTTTTAACTTGTTCCTGTTTTCCCTCCTATCTGAATTTTAGCTTGTTCTGAGTTCTCTCATTGCCTGTCTTATCTTCACTCGGTCTCATCCCATGTGCCTTCAGTTTTGCATTCCATTCCCTTACCTTTTGCTGAAGTTCGTCTGCATTCAGCAACTTTGTTGATCTGTCCCCTCTGACTTGTTCGCTAATGTAGTCCATCACCAGTATAAACAGCACTGTGTTCAGAGATGAATGCTGATGCAAATCCACTCCCACTTGCAAACTCCTCTATAAGTTTGTACACTGTTCGTACTCGAGTCATTTGGTCCTTATACATAGCCTGCACTAATTCTACCAATATTTCTGGGACTCCGAACCACTGCAGGCCTGTCCAAATCAGCTTTCTTGGGACCTTGTCATAGATCATTGAGTGTATTGTACCCAGTCAGCCACTGTAGCTAGATAGCATGTGTATGTAAGTACTGAGCACGTGCAGGATCAGTGCCATTTTGTATAGTCAGCCAGAGAGAATGCAGATATGAATGGAGATGCATAATGTGAGAGTGTATGAAGTAATGTGAGTGAGTTACTTAGCTTAAGTACATGTTCCCATTACTGTTCCTGAGATGTTTATGTACAGTAAATATTTTGAACCCATACACCGCTTCATTGTCTCACTTGAACACAAGAGACAAGTGACACGGTGCCAGAATAAGATCCCAAGTTAAAGCAGCCTACAAACCATGAGGCATGATGTTAGAAGAGGAGAAATATACAGGGGTACACTTGCAGCAAATTGCAAACAGGTCAATGGTTATTCAAATGTACTTAAAACTCTTTAAATGATTTTTCAGTCACCAAAGAATCTGTAAAGCATTCAAAATAATTACCAAGATAAACAAAATGTCCAAAACTGCAACATTTTGATAAAAGTATTCGAAATAGTAACAGAAATCTTTGAAATAATTTCAGAAGTGTTTGAAATTAAATGTACAGAAAAGTTAAAATGACTACATTTCTTTGCATTGTACTACTTTTTCGCATTGGCTAAAGCTATTCGAGGTGTCCAAAGTTTCCGGAATGTTCGCAGTGTTTGTAGAGTCAAAGTAAAGCTACTTCAGAGAGATTGTTGTGGTTTAGCACATAATTAAAAGTACCTGGTTTATGCTTATATTTGAACAAATTCTGTTGTTATGGCAGAGGGATTTTGCAGACCTGGACCACTGGTGTTTGATAATAACATTGCTGAGAACTGGAGAATGTTTGAGCTAGAATATGATATTTTAATACAAGCTGCATTTTCTGATAAAGACACATGTACAAGAGAATTTATATTTAATAATTTAGCTGGATCAGAAGGCATTGATAGGGAACGTTCACTTGTGTATGCATCTGCTTTGTATGCAGGGGAGAGGGATCTGTCATATTGTGATTCAGGCTGAAGCGCAGGAAGACCCTGAGTGTTTGAAACATAAATTTAGAGAAAAGTGTACCCTTCAAATTAATATTATAATGGAAAGGCATTTACACACGAAATCAAAAGGATGGTAAAACTATAGCAGCATATATTACTGACTTGAGAAATAAAGCTAAAACGTGCAGATCTGGTGATTTACAAGATGAGTTGATAAAAGACAGGCTTGTGCGTGGTGTTAAAAATGCTGCAGTGAGAAAGATTTTGCTTTGAGATAGTGATTTAACACTGAGCAAAGCCATACAGATTTGTCAGATACATGAACTTACAAAAAAGCACATGTATATGCTTACGAGTAAAAAAAGAACGCATGCCGTCTCTCATACTGTATCTACCAGTGTGAATGCTGATACTGCACAACACAAAGATAAGATGAATAAGAAATATAAACTGAAGGCTGCCACACCCAACCTTATTGTTGATTATAACTGCAGAAGTTGTTTGCTACCCCAGACCTTATTGTTAACTGTTGTAATTGTGGAGGCAGTCATGAACCTAAACGAGAAAAGTGCTTAGCTTTTGGCAACGTCACAAATGTAAAAAGTGAAATCATTTCAAAAAGCTTTGCAAGTATAAAATGCAGCATTCTTTTATTAAAAGAGGGTATCTGAAGAAGCAAGTAGATCAGATAGAGAGCTGTGACCAAACTTTTTATGCCAATGGTGTCTCTGTGATTGATGAAACAGTTAATACAGTAGACTATCAGTTGTCAGCAAAGAGTGAAATATTTTGTACTGTACGAATTAATGGGAAACCTGTAGAGCTTAAAGTAGACACTAGATCTGACTGTACAAATGTTTGCTGAAGTATGAGCTGGTGAGGAACTTGATTCAGCAAAGTGTACGAAACTAGTTGCTTATGGCAGTGAAGAGATTCAAACTGATGGAGCAGTAATTCTTTCATGTCATTCTTCTAGAAACAAATATAACTTACAGTTTTAAGTAGTCAAAAGATACGTGCAGTTGAGAATGGGACTGATTTCATTTAATAAAGAGGTCCACCATCTAAATCTGAACAACAATGATAGTTTCTCACAGAATATTTTTAGTGAATATGCTGATATTTTCAAAGACGAGCTTCCATCTAAATCTGAACAACAATGATAGTTTCTCACAGAATATTTTTAGTGAATATGCTGATATTTTCAAAGACGAGCTTGGCAAACTACCAGTCACATCATTAAGTTAAACCATGAAATAAGTCCAGTTGTCAGACCACAGACCAACTGGGAAGATACTGGTAGCAATGCAGAGTAAAGTAAAAGCAGAACTTGACAAAATAGTGAATTTAGGTGTTCTAACACAAGTAGAAGAACCAACTGAATGGGTATCCTCCATAGCTGTAGCTCATAGGAAAAGCTCAGATGATATTCAAATATGTATTCATCTGACAGATTTAAACAAAGCGCTTAAATCTCCTCATCATCCAATGGGTACAGTAGAAGAAGTAGCTGCTCCCATGCCAAATGCCACTATTTTTTTGTCTTGGATGCAAAAAGTTCCTTTTGGCAAATGTTGCTTGATCATTAATCTTCTTTGGTAACTACTTCCAGTACACTATTTGGAAGATACAGACTTTTGAGAATGACATTTGGGATAAATTCTGCTAGTGAAGTATTTCAGCGTGCAATGGAACAAAGTTTTTCAGGTCATCCATGTGCTATCATTGTAGGGGAGCAATGATGATGATGAACATGATAGAAACCTCAGGAAAGTTCTAGACCATGCAAATGAAGTCAATCTTAAAATGAATCCTCAGAAATGTAAATTTAAGCTGACAGAAGTTATTTATGTGGGTCATTTGTTTACCAGTTCTGGCTTATAACCAGATCTGTCTAAGCAAGCAGCAATTCTTGAGTTGCCAGTTCCAGAAAATGTCACATCTTTACAACGTTTTCTTGGTATGGTCAACTATTTAGGAAAGTTCATCCCAGACTTGAGTGAGCTTTCAGCACCTTTACATGAGCCAACATGCAAAAATGTAAACTGGTCCTGGTTGGAACATCAAAGTTCCTTTGAAATTCTGAAGCAGAAAATTGCCAGTCCACCCACACAGAGATATGATGTTCCCAAACCTGTAACTCCTTGGGTGATGCTTCAAAGTATGCTCTTAGTGCAGCATGTCTTCAGGAAGGCATACCAGTAGCGTATGCATCCAGAACTTTAACTCAAACAAAAATGCATTGTGCACAAATTGAGAAAGAGCTTTTGGCAGTAGTGTTCATATGTTTGAAGTTCAACGATTACATTTATGGCAGACCTTTCAAAATACAGACTGATCACCAACCTCTAGTAACAATTTTGAAAAAGGTAATACACACAGCCCCAGCACATCTGCAACACATGATGCTAAAATTGCAAAAGTACAATTTCAATCTTGTCTATACAAAAGGCAAACATTTATACATTGCTGATGCTTTGTTAAGAGTACCCAGACAAACAACAGAACATGAAAACGAGAAAGCAGAATGAAGTCATAGAAGTCAGAAATGTTTTCTTGTCTCATCTTGATGGCCTTAAAAATCACGCAGCTTCAGACCCAGTTCTCCAAAAGCTAAAAAATGTTATCAGTCAAGGATGGCCAGTGTGACAAACCAATTTACCACTTGACATACAGAAGTATTTTCCGTACTGAGACAAGCTTATATTGGAAGATGGAATCATCATGAAAGGTCCAAAAGTGGGAATTCCTAATGCACTACAACAGGAATACATCAAAATTTTGCATCGTGGTCAGCCAGGTCCTGATTCTATCAAAAGAAGAGCAACAGGCGAAGTATTTTGGCCTTCTATGTCAAAATATATAGAGAACAAAACTCTAGCATGTTCAATTTTAACCGTACTAAACAGCACCAACAAAAAGATCCATTTCAGCTAAACCAAATTCCCGAATTACCATGGTCAGTGGTTGCTACTGGCATTTTCAAATGGAATGGTCTGCATTACTTGGTGTTAGTAGATTCTTATTCGAATTGGTTGGAAATTGACCTTCTTCCTAACTTAATGTCCAATACTGTCATTATTAAGTTAAAGAGACATTTTCCTGTCCATGGTAGTCTACACAAAGTCGTTTCTTACAATGGAGAACAGTTTACCAGTCAGTAGTACAAGAATTTTGCTGACTCTTGGGACTTTGTCCATGTTACTAGCAGTTCTGAGTATCTACAGTCGAATGCATTAGCCGAGTGTGCAGTTCAAAGTGCAAAATGTTTGTTCGAGAAATCAAAAGAGATGGTACAAATGTTTTATTCATCCTTCTCAATCTCAGAAACATTCCTCGAGACAACGTACTTGGTTTACCTGTTCAGAGATTAATGTCCCGGCAGACAAGAAAAGCCCTACCGATAAGTAAAAGCTTATTAGCTCCAAAAGTGAAGAACAATCAAATGGTCAAGGCTCGACTTTTGTAGAAACTCCAGTCACAAAAACTTTACTATGATAAATCCAGCACAATAAATCAATCACACTATTGAGACAAGGTGAAACTGTCAGATTACAAACATCAAAAGGGTTCAACTAAGTGGATATTGTCAAAGATCTTTGTGAGGAACCGAGATCCTACATTGTGGAGTCTGATGGAGTGAATTTCAGGAGAAACTGAAGGCATTTTCTTCCAGTCTCCAAACCAGTGTTGCAGCAGATAGCCTGTAGCAAAGACTCTACATCTCAGAGTGACTTGACACTTGTTTCAGTTCCCGAGAACAGTGCATCTCTTCCAAATAATCCAGATGAATCTCTTGAAGCAGTGATTGAAAACGACTCCCCAGATACTGTCCCTGTTGCTAAGCCCAGTAACAAGTTTTATATAACGAGACTGGGTAGAATTTCTAAGCCCGACCCAAAATACGCAGCGACTTGCACTTAAACTTGATTTATTGTTGATTATTTGTTATACTGTCTAGCATTTTGAATGTCTTATTTTCTTTTCATGCCGAACATTGAAAGAGGGAGGATGTAGATCACTGAAGTAATATGAGTGAGTCAGTTAGCTTAGGTACATGTTCCAGTTACTGTTCCCGACATGTTTATGTACAATAAATATTTTGAACCCATACATTGCTTCATCATCTCATTTGTGACATATGCTTTCTCCAAGTGTAGGAATGCCCATTTGGACTCTTTCTTCATTCTAGCCGATTCTCAATTATCTATATCCCTGCAAACATTGCATCAGTTGTGCTGCGTCCTGATCTGAATCCAAACTGCTTATTTTTTTATTTTACCACAATTCCCACACCATTTTCAACCTGTCTTCTTCCTGAATAGTAGACTCTGGATCCCAAATCAAGTGGCTTTGCTGCCCGGCCCTTCCACCTAGTCTCCTGGATACATGGGATGTCCAGCATCATACTGTCAGTGAATCTACATCGTGTGTGGCAACTCTTAGTTCATGTTTGGCAGGTTAATTATTTTTATGCCCAGCTTTCACTCAACAGAACTCTCCCAAGTATCTGAAGCTGAGCAACTGGACACTGGATAGACAGTAGCTTACAGACCCAGAGCTGCTGGGCTTTATGACAGGCATGCACTGACCAGCAGGAGCACATACATCCCTCCCAACTTTAGCATGGATCCCTGGGATAGGTCAGAGTACACCGGATCTTCAACCCACTTATCACGAACAAATACTCATGCCCATTTTTATCAACATCAGTCAACAAGACTAGGTAATCTAGAACCATATTTTTACACGATCGAGTGGCTAGCCCTGTCACAGAGTACAGTCTGTGATCCATGATCTTCTGTTCTGAGGATACCACACACCACAGTAGATGGCCAAATCAGATGGTCTATACAACTCTTCCCCTATAGGGTACCATCTAGGGTCTGTGCTGATGCCCATAGTTCCATTCTCTGGTAAGTTTGAAATGAAAACACTCAGCCTTTTTTTCGATGGTGGGAGAAACCCCAAACTCCATAGATTATATATGCACGTCTTCAAAGACAGATAGATGAGGACAGTATCCTAGGTAGTCTCTTTCAAGGAGGAACATTCTCACCAATGCAACTAGAAGTACACTTGCCAATACTTACCTCCTCCTCTCACTAATTTATGGTGCTCCCATCCTTACTAATCTCCAGGCATCACAAAAATCACAACTTGAACAATGCTATAATAAAGTGTCTAAATCTGCAGCAGAAAAACTTCAAAACCCTCCACAGTATAGCACTAAAAAGCCTAAACTGGTTAGAACTATCCCATCAGCTAAAATACACAGTGTCTTAGCACCTATAAAATTATCCAGAATCCATATGCTTGTCCAGCACTAAATACCATTTTACACAATGATGTTTATAATTGGTCATTCTGATCCAATGACCAAAAACTCCTCTCTGTCCACAAACCTATCAACTCTGCTCGGTGTGTTCTGTACTCATACCATGTTACCAAGGCCCGGAACTCCTTGCCTGTATCCATCAGGTCAATACTCTCCTTCCAGTTTTTTAAAACAATTCTGAAAGACATCCTAGCCAAATTCTAGCTCTGTTCTTACTCAAACTCAGAATAAACTACATCCCTAAATATGAACAAGTACCTATTCATACCTTACACTCCTTACTCTCCCTTCTTCACTCACTTCCTTACTTCAGTTTCTCTCCCCTAACTCTCCTTCTAAATATGTCTTAACCCTGTTTTTTCTCTCATTTCATATTGCAGTTCCTGTTTGCATTATATTAAACACAACTGGTTAAAATTTCTTTAAATATTAAATCATTGTCATACAAGTTTTATCTGTTCTTAACCAATGTTTTCACATTATGCCCAATTTGGTTTAATTATTTGAACTGTAGGTGTTGTTTGTATTATTTTTGAAAATTCTAAAATTGCTATTCTTAAAATGTTTTTGCAAAACTTTGGAGTTTTTCTCCCTAGGCCTCTGCTGTAAATGCCTCCGCTGAAAATGGGCACCTACCCACTTAGACCTTGCCAGTAATCAAATGTCAATATATAAATAATAAATAGTATTAATGCCCATATCTAAGTAGTAAAACATAAAACAGTTCACAGTGTTTGAGCAGCAAATAGCAAACAAATTGCTTCAATAGTACATATAATACAGAAATTGTTTTCTGAATAGACTCACTGTAATCCAAAACCGAATCTTAAATCAAGTCCAATGTAGTAGTCACAAAAAGACACCAGCTGTTGTTACATTCCCATGCAAATGGAATATGTTATAAATCCACCAGTGATGAAAGGAAATCCACCAACGAATGATCCAAAGTCAATTAAAACATAACTTTATTATTAACACCACCAAAAAATAAAGTAAAACATGCTAGCAGGTTTAGCGCTTTTGTCTTAACAAAACATTTGGACTTCTTCAGAACTTGGAAAGGATGCAAGAGATGCCAGACTCAGGGAGTGTTAAAAAGGAAGCAATGTGCTAGTGTTAGTCCACTCTGGTAAAAAATAAATGCTACGCAAGATGACAAAGGCCTTCTAATGTGACTGAAAAAAAAAACAAACAAAGCGAACTACAAAGTAAGACAAACTGGAAAGTGAAGACCAGAGCTGACATTACACAGATATGTTGAACCATGGAGGGCAGCTGAAGCTTATGTAAACAGCCTAGAAACTGATAAAGAGACCAATAATATGGTATCAGACAATTCTACTCCTAATGTCCAAATAGATGAAATGTTGTCGAAGGCCTAGAAACAAAAAGTGAAAGAGCTCTTACTGAGAAAGAAAGACTTTTTCTCTGACTTTCTTGGTAGTAGAAATTTATTACAGCATCTGAATCCCAAAGAAAATCAATAAGAGATAAATAATGAAAACGACTAATTTAGAATACCGGAGGGTCCCAAATTTCATGCAACAATCTAATTGTGTTGGCCACTAGAAAAGACTGCCCATAACATTTTGTAACCATTTCTGAAAAGTGAATGGCATATCCAGACTTGACAGTTACACAATGCTCAAAGTGGATGAGCTTATAGAAAGGCTAGATAAAGCACTGATTTTGGTCTACCCCTGGATTTGACCAAAGGATGCTGGCAGATTCACATTACCACTGAAGTCAAACAAAAGACCGCATTCTGCACCCCTTACCATTTTTTTCATTATACTGTTTCACCCCTTGGACTACACGGCGTTCCTGTCATCTTTCAAAAGCTCACGGATAATGTTCTGAAACCTCACACTATGCAGTTAGGTCTGTACCTTCAGGAAGTTATAAATTGATTCAGAAGATTGCGTGTCACGTTTAGCCAAACTACAAGCTGTGCTGGACTCACAAAAACAGGCAGTACTTAGTTCATGCTGCCAAAAGTACATTTTCTAAGACAGAAACGAGACAGAGTATGATTGGAACAGGGGTAATTAAACCTCAACTGGACAAAATAAAAGTTGCCAAAAAACTAGACTACACACAGTACCAAACAGCAAATTAAAGCCTTTTTAGAACCAGGAAGCCATTATAGGATGTTTATACCCAGTTTTGTTACCATAGCCTGACCCTGAGACACTTTTCAGAAGGTAAAGTATCTATCAAGATAAGCTGAATCATAGAGGTAGCTGTGCCTTTTAAACAACTGGAGACTATATTTTGTTCACAGCTAGTCTTGGTCTCCTCTGACTTCAATAAACCTTTTGTGGTATACAACAATGCAAGTGAAGTTGGATTAGGAACTGTGTTACCTCAGAAAGTAGGTGCTAAGGAACATTTAGTCTGCCACCTAAGCAGAAAGTGATGTAAAGCAGGGACAAGGTACTCTGCCATAGAGTGGGAAAATCTCAGTAGTACCTGGACACCGACATCTCTATAGCATTATTTATTAGGACACAGCTTCACTCTGGTAACTGCCCATGTACCCTGCAGTGACTGTGGAAACAAAGGTTAACAGTGAGTTGGGTAGATGGACTTTATGATTACAGCCATTCCATTTCATCATTAGACATAGAGATATCCTGGTCTTATAACTTACCCCATTCAGTACAGAACTGGGGTTCTATGCTGGAAGACAGATCATTATGGCATAGTAGCCAATTAAAAGGTTAGGAATGCTGTTTTAAGGTAGTGTATATAGACCATATAGTGTGGTATGAATGAAATGAAGGTGTGCATGTACATATACGTGTGTGTGTATGTATGTATACATATATATATATATATATATATATATATATATATATATATATATATAGAGAGAGAGAGAGAGACACACACACACAGACACACACACACACA